>NC_079212.1:2126583-2199083 GCF_029633865.1 Lampris incognitus | reverse complement strand
ACACACACACCACACCAACACACACATCACACACACCACACCAACACACACACCACACCAACGCACACACCACACCAACACACACGTCACACACATCACACCATACACACACATCACACCATACCAACACACACACCACACCAACACATACATCACACCATACACACACATCACACCAACACACACCACACCAACACACACGTCACACACATCACACCATACACACACCACACCAACACACACACCACACCATACACACACATCACACACATCACACCATACACACACATCACACCATACACACACATCACACCATACACACACCACACCAACACACACACCACACCATACACACACATCACACACATCACACCAACACATACATCACACCATACACACACATCACACCAACACACATGTCACACACATCACACCATACACACACATCACACCATACACACACATCACACCATACACACACCACACCAACACACACGTCACACCAACACACACGTCACACACATCACACCATACACACACCACACCATACACACACCACACCATACACACACATCACACCAACACACACATCACACCAACACACACACCACACCAACACACACATCACACCAACACACACGTCACACACATCACACCATACACACACATCACACCATACACACACCATACACACACATCACACCAACACACATGTCACACACATCACACCATACACACACCACACCAACACACACACCACACCAACACACCCATCACACCAACACATACATCACACCATACACACACATCACACCAACACACACCACACCAACACACACCATACACACACATCACACCATACACACACATCACACCATACACACACCACACCAACACACACATCACACCAACACACACGTCACACACATCACACCATACACACACATCACACCAACACACACGTCACACACATCACACCATACACACACATCACACCATACACACACCACACCAACACACACATCACACCAACACACACGTCACACACATCACACCATACACACACATCACACCAACACACACATCACACCATACCCACACATCACACCAACACACACATCACACCATACATACACATCACACCAACACACACGTCACACACATCACACCATATACACACATCACACCATCACACACATCACACCAACACACACATCACACCAACACACACATCACACCAACACACACGTCACACCAACACACACATCACACCAACACACACGTCACACACATCACACCATACCCACACATCACACCAACACACACATCACACCATACATACACATCACACCAACACACACGTCACACACATCACACCAACACACACATCACACCAACACACACATCACACCAACACACACATCACACCATATACACACATCACACCAACACACACATCACACCAACACACACGTCATACACATCACACCATACACACACATCACACCAACATACACGTCACACCAACACACACGTCATACACATCACACCAACACACACATCACACATATCACACCAACACCAACACACACGTCATACACATCACACATATCACACCAACACACACACCACATCACATACATCACACCAACACACACATCACACATATCACACCAACACACACATCACACATATCACACCAACACACACACCACATCACACACATCACACCAACACACACATCACACCAACACACACACCACATCATATACATCACACCAACACACACATCACAAACACACATCACACACATCACATCAACACACACTAACACACACATCACACCAACACACATCACATCACACACAGCTTTTCTTTGTGGTTTTAGCTACTTCTACTTCTGTTGTGTTAGCTTTGTTAACCTTTGTCTACCCCAGTAAAACCTCAACTTCTACTGTCTGTCACTGGTTTGAAATGCCTTGCTCATGGAACTATTGATGGCTACTGGTTTGAAATGCCTTGCTCATGGACCTATTGATGGCTACTGGTTTGAAATGCCTTGCTCATGGACCTATTGATGGCTACTGGTTTGAAGTGCCTTGCTCATGGACCTATTGATGGCTACTGGTTTGAAATGCCTTGCTCATGGGCCTATTGATGGCTACTGGTTTGAAGTGCCTTGCTCATGGACATATTGATGGCTACTGGTTTGAAGTGCCTTGCTCATGGACCTGTTGATGGCTACTGGTTTGAAATGCCTTGCTCATGGACCTGTTGATGGCTACTGGTTTAAAGTGCCTTGCTCATGGACATATTGATGGCTACTGGTTTGAAATGCCTTGCTCATGGACCTATTGATGGCTACTGGTTTGAAGTGCCTTGCTCATGGACATATTGATGGCTACTGGTTTGAAGTGCCTTGCTCATGGACATATTGATGGCTACTGGTTTGAAGTGCCTTGCTCATGGACCTGTTGATGGCTACTGGTTTAAAGTGCCTTGCTCATGGACATATTGATGGCTACTGGTTTAAAGTGCCTTGCTCATGGACATATTGATGGCTACTGGTTTGAAGTGCCTTGCTCATGGACCTGTTGATGGCTACTGGTTTGAAATGCCTTGCTCATGGACCTGTTGATGGCTACTGGTTTAAAGTGCCTTGCTCATGGACACATTGATGGCTACAGGTTTAAAGTACCTTGCTCATGGACATATTGATGGCTACTTATTTAAAATGCCTTGCTCATGGACACATTGATGGCTACAGGTTTAAAGTGCCTTGCTCATGGACATATAGATTAGTGTTCATTTGGTCGAGGTGCTTCTAAAAGTGTTTAAATGTTGATAAAATGGTTTCAACTTGTTCAAACTGGTGCTGAATTTAAACCAACCACTGCCTGAGAGGTCTCGGTCACATGACCCGGGCTGTGGCGAAGGAGGGTGGAACTAGCGGGCTGATAGACTTCCATAGAAGAGTAGACCAGGACCAGCCTAGCCCTGACACACATCGCACTCAGTCGTTGCTTGTGGTGATGGTTTTTATGTAGAAATATTGTGTTTTGTGTTTACATAAAAGTGGGCTGTGTGTGGGGATAATACCCTACTGGCTGGTTTGTTTAGTGGGGTGTATATGGTAATAATACCCTGATGGCTGGTTTGTTTAGTGGGGTGTCTGGGGATAATACCCTGCTGGCTGGTGGTTTAATGGGGTGTGTTTGGGGGATAATACCCTGCTGGCTGGTTGTTTAGTAGGGTGTCTGGGGATAATACCCTGCTGGCTGGTAGTTTAGTGAGGTGTTTGTGGGGATAATACCCTGCTGGCTGGTGGTTTAGTGGGGTGTATCTGGGGATAACACCCTGCTGGCTGGTTGTTTAGTGGGGTGTGTGGGGATAATACCCTGCTGGCTTGCTGTTTAGTGGGGTGTGTCTGGGGATAATACCCTGCTGTCTGGTTGTTTAGTGGGCTGTGTCTGGGGATAATACCCTGCTGGCTTGCTGTTTAGTGGGGTGTGTCTGGGGATAATACCCTGCTGTCTGGTTGTTTAGTGGGGTGTGTCTGGGGATAATACCCTGCTGGCTGGTTGTTTAATGGGGTGTGTTTGGGGGATAATACCCTGCTGGCTGGTTGTTTAGTAGGGTGTCTGGGGATAATACCCTGCTGGCTGGTAGTGTAGTGAGGTGTTTGTGGGGATAATACCCTGCTGGCTGGTGGTTTAGTGGGGTGTGTGGGGATAATACCCTGCTGGCTGGTGGTTTAGTGGGGTGTCTGGGGAGAATACCCTGCTGGCTGGTGGTTTAGTGGGGTGTGTGAGGATAATACCCTGCTGGCTGGTTGTTTAATGTGGTGTGTTTGGGGGATAATACCCTGCTGGCTGGTTGTTTAGTGGGGTGTCTGGGGGTAATACGCTACTGGCTGGTTGTTTTGTGGGGTTGTGTGGGGATAATACCCTGCTGGCTGGCTGTTTAGTGGGGTGTGTCTGGGGGTAATACCCTGCTAGCTGGTTGTTTAGTGGGGTGTATCTGGGGATAATACCCTGCTGGCTGGTTGTTTAGTGGGGTGTGTCTGTGGGTAATACCCTGCTGGCTGGTTGTTTAGTGGGCTGTGTCTGGGGATAATACCCTGCTGGCTGGTTGTTTAGTGGGGATAATACCCTGCTGGCTGGTTGTTTAGTGGGGTGTGTGGGGATAATACCCTGCTGGCTGGTTTGTTTAGTTGGATGTATCTGGGGATAATACCCTGCTGGCTGGTTGTTTAGTGGGGTGTATGGGGATAATACCCTGCTGGCTGGAGGGTTTAGTGGGGTGTATATGGTGATAATACACTGCTGGTTGGTTTGTTTAGTGGGGTGTCTGGGGATAATACCCTGCTGGCTGGTGGTTTAGTGGGGTGTGCGGGGATAATACCCTGCTGGATAGTTTGTTTAGTGGGGTGTCTGGGGATAATACCCTGCTGGCTGGTTGTTTAATGTGGTGTGTTTGGGGGATAATACCCTGCTGGCTGGTTGTTTAGTGGGGTGTCTGGGGGTAATACGCTACTGGCTGGTTGTTTTGTGGGGTTGTGTGGGGATAATACCCTGCTGGCTGGCTGTTTAGTGGGGTGTCTGGGGGTAATACGCTACTGGCTGGTTGTTTTGTGGGGTTGTGTGGGGATAATACCCTGCTAGCTGGTTGTTTAGTGGGGTGTATCTGGGGATAATACCCTGCTGGCTGGTTGTTTAGTGGGGTGTGTCTGTGGGTAATACCCTGCTGGCTAGTTGTTTAGTGGGCTGTGTCTGGGGATAATACCCTGCTGGCTGGTTGTTTAGTGGGGATAATACCCTGCTGGCTGGTTGTTTAGTGGGGTGTGTGGGGATAATACCCTGCTGGATAGTTTGTTTAGTGGGGTGTCTGGGGATAATACCCTGCTGGCTAGTTGTTTAATGTGGTGTGTTTGGGGGATAATACCCTGCTGGCTGGTTGTTTAGTGGGGTGTCTGGGGGTAATACGCTACTGGCTGGTTGTTTTGTGGGGTTGTGTGGGGATAATACCCTGCTGGTTGGTTGTTTAATGTGGTGTGTTTGGGGGATAATACCCTGCTGGCTGGTTGTTTAGTGGGGTGTCTGGGGATAATACGCTACTGGCTGGTTGTTTTGTGGGGTTGTGTGGGGATAATACCCTGCTGGCTGGCTGTTTAGTGGGGTGTGTCTGGGGGTAATACCCTGCTGGCTGGTTGTTTAGTGGGCTGTGTCTGGGGATAATACCCTGCTGGCTGGTTGTTTAGTGGGGATAATACCCTGCTGGCTGGTTGTTTAGTGGGGTGTGTGGGGATAATACCCTGCTGGCTGGTTTGTTTAGTTGGATGTATCTGGGGATAATACCCTGCTGGCTGGTTGTTTAGTGGGGTGTATGGGGATGATACCCTGCTGGCTGGAGGGTTTAGTGGGGTGTATATGGTGATAATACCCTGCTGGCTGGTTTGTTTAGTGGGGTGTCTGGGGATAATACCCTGCTGGCTGGTGGTTTAGTGGGGTGTGCGGGGATAATACCCTGCTGGATGGTGGTATAGTGGGGTGTGTGAGGATAATACCCTGCTGGTTGGTTGTTTAATGTGGTGTGTTTGGGGGATAATACCCTGCTGGCTGGTTGTTTAGTGGGGTGTCTGGGGGTAATACGCTACTGGCTGGTTGTTTTGTGGGGTTGTGTGGGGATAATACCCTGCTGGCTGGCTGTTTAGTGGGGTGTGTCTGGGGGTAATACCCTGCTGCCTGTTGTTTAGTGGGCTGTGTCTGGGGATAATATCCTGCTGGCTGGTTGTTTAGTGGGGATAATACCCTGCTGGCTGGTTGTTTAGTGGGGTGTGTGGGGATAATACCCTGCTGGCTGGTTGTTTAGTGGGGTGTATGGGGATGATACCCTGCTGGCTGGAGGGTTTAGTGGGGTGTATATGGTGATAATACCCTGCTGGCTGGTTTGTTTAGTGGGGTGTCTGGGGATAATACCCTGCTGGCTGGTGGTTTAGTGGGGTGTGCGGGGATAATACCCTGCTGGATGGTGGTATAGTGGGGTGTGTGAGGATAATACCCTGCTGGTTGGTTGTTTAATGTGGTGTGTTTGGGGGATAATACCCTGCTGGCTGGTTGTTTAGTGGGGTGTGTCTGGGGGTAATACCCTGCTAGCTGGTTGTTTAGTGGGGTGTATCTGGGAATAATACCCTGCTGGCTGGTTGTTTAGTGGGGTGTGTCTGTGGGTAATACCCTGCTGGCTGGTTGTTTAGTGGGCTGTGTCTGGGGATAATACCCTGCTGGCTGGTTGTTTAGTGGGGATAATACCCTGCTGGCTGGTTGTTTAGTGGGGTGTGTGGGGATAATACCCTGCTGGCTGGTTTGTTTAGTTGGATGTATCTGGGGATAATACCCTGCTGGCTGGTTGTTTAGTGGGGTGTATGGGGATGATACCCTGCTGGCTGGAGGGTTTAGTGGGGTGTATATGGTGATAATACCCTGCTGGCTGGTTTGTTTAGTGGGGTGTCTGGGGATAATACCCTGCTGGCTGGTGGTTTAGTGGGGTGTGCGGGGATAATACCCTGCTGGATGGTGGTATAGTGGGGTGTGTGAGGATAATACCCTGCTGGTTGGTTGTTTAATGTGGTGTGTTTGGGGGATAATACCCTGCTGGCTGGTTGTTTAGTGGGGTGTCTGGGGGTAATACGCTACTGGCTGGTTGTTTTGTGGGGTTGTGTGGGGATAATACCCTGCTGGCTGGCTGTTTAGTGGGGTGTGTCTGGGGGTAATACCCTGCTGCCTGTTGTTTAGTGGGCTGTGTCTGGGGATAATATCCTGCTGGCTGGTTGTTTAGTGGGGATAATACCCTGCTGGCTGGTTGTTTAGTGGGGTGTGTGGGGATAATACCCTGCTGGCTGGTTGTTTAGTGGGGTGTATGGGGATGATACCCTGCTGGCTGGAGGGTTTAGTGGGGTGTATATGGTGATAATACCCTGCTGGCTGGTTTGTTTAGTGGGGTGTCTGGGGATAATACCCTGCTGGCTGGTGGTTTAGTGGGGTGTGCGGGGATAATACCCTGCTGGATGGTGGTATAGTGGGGTGTGTGAGGATAATACCCTGCTGGTTGGTTGTTTAATGTGGTGTGTTTGGGGGATAATACCCTGCTGGCTGGTTGTTTAGTGGGGTGTGTCTGGGGGTAATACCCTGCTAGCTGGTTGTTTAGTGGGGTGTATCTGGGAATAATACCCTGCTGGCTGGTTGTTTAGTGGGGTGTGTCTGTGGGTAATACCCTGCTGGCTTGTTGTTTAGTGGGCTGTGTCTGGGGATAATACCCTGCTGGCTGGTTGTTTAGTGGGGATAATACCCTGCTGGCTGGTTGTTTAGTGGGGTGTGTGGGGATAATACCCTGCTGGCTGGTTTGTTTAGTTGGATGTATCTGGGGATAATACCCTGCTGGCTGGTTGTTTTGTGGGGTGTATGGGGATAATACCCTGCTGGCTGGAGGGTTTAGTGGGGTGTATATGGTGATAATACCCTGCTGGCTGGTTTGTTTAGTGGGGTGTCTGGGGATAATACCCTGCTGGGTGGTGGTTTAGTGGGGTGTGCGGGGATAATACCCTGCTGGATAGTTTGTTTAGTGGGGTGTCTGGGGATAATACCCTGCTGGCTGGTTGTTTAATGTGGTGTGTTTGGGGGATAATACCCTGCTGGCTGGTTGTTTAGTGGGGTGTCTGGGGGTAATACGCTACTGGCTGGTTGTTTTGTGGGGTTGTGTGGGGATAACACCCTGCTGGCTGGCTTTTTAGTGGGGTGTGTCTGGGGGTAATACCCTGCTAGCTGGTTGTTTAGTGGGGTGTATCTGGTGATAATACCCTGCTGGCTGGTTTGTTTAGTGGGGTGTCTGGGGATAATACCCTGCTGGCTGGAGGGTTTAGTGGGGTGTATATGGTGATAATACCCTGCTGGCTGGTTTGTTTAGTGGGGTGTCTGGGGATAATACCCTGCTGGCTGATTGTTTAGTGGGGTGCGTGAGGATAATACCCTGCTGGCTGGTTGTTTGGTGGGGTGTATCTGGGGATAATACCCTGCTGGCTGATTGTTTAGTGGGGTGTCTGGGGATAATACCCTGCTGGCTGGTTTGTTTGGTGGGGTGTATCTGGGGATAACACCCTGCTGGCTGATTGTTTAGTGGGGTGTCTGGGGATAACGCCCTGCTGGCTGGTTTGTTTGGTGGGGTGTATCTGGGGATAATACCCTGCTGGCTGATTGTTTAGTGGGGTGTCTGGGGATAACACCCTGCTGGCTGGTTTGTTTGGTGGGGTCTATCTGGGGATAACACCCTGTTCGCTGGTTGTTTAGTGGGGTGTATCTGGGGATAATACCCTGCTGGTTGGTTGTTTAGTGTGCTGTGTCTGGGGATAATACCCTGCTGGCTGGTTGTTTAGTGGGGTGTATCTGGGGATAATACCCTCCTGGCTGGTGGTTTAGTGGGGTGTATCTGGGGATAATACCCTCCTGGCTGGTGGTTTAGTGGGGTGTATCTGGGGATAATACCCTGCTGGCTGGTTGTTTAGTGGGGTGTATCTGGGGATAGTACCCTGCTGGCTGGTGGTTTAGTGTGCTGTGTCGGGGGATAATACCCTGCTGGCTGGTGGTTTAGTGTGCTGTGTCGGGGGATAATACCCTGCTGGCTGGTGGTTTAGTGGGGTGTATCTGGGGATAATACCCTGCTGGCTGGTGGTTTAGTGTGCTGTGTCGGGGGATAATACCCTGCTGGCTGGTGGTTTAGTGTGCTGTGTCGGGGGATAATACCCTGCTGGCTGGTGGTTTAGTGGGGTGTATCTGGGGATAATACCCTGTTGGCTGGTGGTTTAGTGTGCTGTGTCGGGGGATAATACCCTGCTGGCTGGTTGTTTAGTGGGGTGTATCTGGGGATAATACCCTTCTGGCTGGTTGTTTAGTGTGCTGTGTCGGGGGATAATACCCTGCTGGCTGGTGGTTTAGTGGGGTGTATCTGGGGATAATACCCTGCTGGCTGGTGGTTTAGTGGGGTGTATCTGGGGATAATACCCTCCTGGCTGGTGGTTTAGTGGGGTGTATCTGGGGATAATACCTTGCTGGCTGGTTGTTTAGTGTGGTGTATCTGGGGATTATACCCTGCTGGCTGGTGGTTTAGTGGGGTGTATCTGGGGATAATACCCTCCTGGCTGGTGGTTTAGTGGGGTGTATGGGGATAATACCCTGCTGGCTGGTGGTTTAGAGTGCTGTGTCGGGGGATAATACCCTGCTGGCTGGTTGTTTAGTGTGCTGTGTCGGGGGATAATACCCTGCTGGCTGGTTGTTTAGTGGGGTGTATCTGGGGATAATACCCTGCTGGCTGGTTGTTTAGTGGGGTGTATCTGGGGATAATACCCTGCTGGCTGGTGGTTTAGTGGGGTGTCTCGGGGGATAATACCCTGCTGGCTGGTGGTTTAGTGTGCTGTCTCGGGGGATAATACCCTGTTGGCTGGTGGTTTAGTGGGGTGTGTCTGGGGATAATACCCTGCTGGCTGGTGGTTTAGTGGGGTGTGTCTGGGGATAATACCCTGCTGGCTGGTTGTTTAGTGGGGTGTGTCTGGGGATAATACTCTGCTGGCTGGTTGTTTAGTGGGGTGTATCTGGGGATAATACCCTGCTGGCTGGTTGTTTAGTGGGGTGTATCTGGGGATAATACCCTCCTGGCTGGTGGTTTAGTGGGGTGTGTCTGGGGATAATACCCTCCTGGCTGGTGGTTTAGTGGGGTGTGTCTGGGGATAATACCCTGCTGGCTGGTTGTTTAGTGGGGTGTATCTGGGGATAATACCCTGCTGGCTGGTGGTTTAGTGGGGTGTATCTGTGGATAATACCCTGCTGGCTGGTGGTTTAGTTGGGTGTGTCTGGGGATAATACCCTGCTGGCTGGTGGTTTAGTGTGCTGTGTCGGGGGATAATACCCTGCTGGCTGGTGGTTTAGTGGGGTGTATCTGGGGATAATACCCTGCTGGCTGGTGGTTTAGTGGGGTGTGTGGGGATAATGCCCTGCTGGCTGGGTATTTATTGGGCTTTGTCTGGGGATAATACCCTGCTGGCTGGTGGTTTAGTGGGGTGTATCTGTGGATAATACCCTGCTGGCTGGTGGTTTAGTGGGGTGTGTCTGGGGATAATACCCTGCTGGCTGGTGGTTTAGTGTGCTGTGTCGGGGGATAATACCCTGCTGGCTGGTGGTTTAGTGGGGTGTATCTGTGGATAATACCCTGCTGGCTGGTGGTTTAGTGGGGTGTGTGGGGATAATGCCCTGCTGGCTGGGTATTTATTGGGCTTTGTCTGGGGATAATACCCTGCTGGCTGGTGGTTTAGTGGGGTGTATCTGTGGATAATACCCTGCTGGCTGGTGGTTTAGTGGGGTGTATCTGTGGATAATACCCTGCTGGCTGGTGGTTTAGTGGGGTGTGTCTGGGGATAATACCCTGCTGGCTGGTGGTTTAGTGTGCTGTGTCGGGGGATAATACCCTGTTGGCTGGTGGTTTAGTGGGGTGTATCTGGGGATAATACCCTGCTGGCTGGTGGTTTAGTGGGGTGTGTGGGGATAATGCCCTGCTGGCTGGGTATTTATTGGGCTTTGTCTGGGGATAATACCCTGCTGGCTGGTGGTTTAGTGGGGTGTATCTGTGGATAATACCCTGCTGGCTGGTGGTTTAGTGGGGTGTGTCTGGGGATAATACCCTGCTGGCTGGTGGTTTAGTGTGCTGTGTCGGGGGATAATACCCTGCTGGCTGGTGGTTTAGTGTGCTGTGTCTGGGGATAATACCCTGCTGGCTGGTGGTTTAGTGGGGTGTGTCTGGGGATAATACCCTGCTGGCTGGTGGTTTAGTGTGCTGTGTCGGGGGATAATACCCTGCTGGCTGGTGGTTTAGTGGGGTGTATCTGTGGATAATACCCTTCTGGCTGGTGGTTTAGTGGGGTGTGTGGGGATAATGCCCTGCTGGCTGGGTATTTATTGGGCTTTGTCTGGGGATAATACCCTGTTGGCTGGTGGTTTAGTGGGGTGTATCTGTGGATAATACCCTGCTGGCTGGTGGTTTAGTGGGGTGTGTCTGTGGATAATACCCTGCTGGCTGGTTGTTTAGTGGGGTGTGTCGGGGGATAATACCCTGCTGGCTGGTGGTTTAGTGGGGTGTATCTGGGGATAATACCCTGCTGGCTGGTGGTTTAGTGGGGTGTGTGGGGATAATGCCCTGCTGGCTGGGTATTTATTTGGCTTTGTCTGGGGATAATACCCTGTTGGCTGGTGGTTTAGTGGGGTGTATCTGTGGATAATACCCTGCTGGCTGGTGGTTTAGTGGGGTGTGTGGGGATAATGCCCTGCTGGCTGGGTATTTATTGGGCTTTGTCTGGGGATAATACCCTGTTGGCTGGTGGTTTAGTGGGGTGTATCTGTGGATAATACCCTGCTGGCTGGTGGTTTAGTGGGGTGTGTGGGGATAATGCCCTGCTGGCTGGGTATTTATTGGGCTTTGTCTGGGGATAATACCCTGTTGGCTGGTGGTTTAGTGGGGTGTGTCTGTGGATAATACCCTGTTGGCTGGTGGTTTAGTGGGGTGTATCTGGGGATAATACCCTGCTGGCTGGTGGTTTAGTGGGGTGTATCTGTGGATAATGCCCTGCTGGCTGGGTATTTATTGGGCTTTGTCTGGGGATAATACCCTGTTGGCTGGTGGTTTAGTGGGGTGTATCTGTGGATAATACCCTGCTGGCTGGTGGTATAGTGGGGTGTATCTGTGGATAATACCCTGCTGGCTGGTGGTTTAGTGGGGTGTATCTGTGGATAATACCCTGCTGGCTGGGTATTTATTGGGCTTTGTCTGGGGATAATACCCTGTTGGCTGGTGGTTTAGTGGGGTGTATCTGGGGATAATACCCTGTTGGCTGGTGGTTTAGTGGGGTGTATCTGTGGATAATACCCTGCTGGCTGGTGGTTTAGTGGGGTGTATCTGTGGATAATACCCTGCTGGCTGGTGGTTTAGTGGGGTGTGTGGGGATAATGCCCTGCTGGCTGGGTATTTATTGGGCTTTGTCTGGGGATAATACCCTGTTGGCTGGTGGTTTAGTGGGGTGTATCTGTGGATAATACCCTGCTGGCTGGTGGTTTAGGTTATAGGAACATTTATTTTCATGTTACAACTCAGGTTTGCAGCAAACTTGTTTTGTGTCCTGTTGAGATAAAACCTTATCTACTCAGACATGATAGAAAGGTTCCTTGTCCAATCAGGACTCAGCTCCGACCATAAATCCCGGCCATTCTTGTCCAATCAGGCCTCAGCTCCGACCGTAACACCCACCCCTTCTTAGAAAGACGCCCAAGCTGACCAGTCACCACCTTCTGATTACTCGAGCGCTATCTGTGGTTTTCTACTTCCACTGGTGTGTGTGTGTGTGTGTGTGTGTGTGTGTGTGTGTGTGTGTGTGTGTGTGTGTGTGTGTGTGTGTGTGTGTGTGTGTGTGTGTGTGTGTGTGTGTGTGTGTGTGTTATATCTCTTAGAAGCTAGCCAGGGACACAGTAGATGTTCACACTTGATAACATCATCTCTCTCAAGTCTCCGCTCCTCCCAGGCACATTTGTCAGTCAGTCATGTCACGTCTTCATTGTTGATTGACTTTTAATTTCCTGCGTTGCAGGAGGTCAGAGGTCATGTAGGGACAGATCTGGTAAGAGAGGCACATTGCAGGAGGTCCGAGGTCATGTAAGGACAGATCTGGTTGATGTGGCTATGGACTCCAGCAGTCGGAAGACTTGTCTCACACCCGTGTCTCTACACCAGCAGTAGGAACACTTGTCTCACACCCGTGTCTCTACACCAGCAGTAGGGAGACTCGTCTCACACCCGTGTCTCTACACCAGCAGTAGGGAGACTCGTCTCACACCCGTGTCTCTACACCAGCAGTAGGGAGACTCGTCTCACACCCGTGTCTACACCAGCAGTAGAACGACTTGTCTCACACACGTGTCTACACCAGCAGTAGAACGACTTGTCTCACACCCATTTGGTGTCTAAACCAGCAGTAGAAAGACTTGTGTCACACCCATGTTTCTACACCAGCAGTAGGAAGACTTGTCTCACACCCGTGTCTCTACACCAGCCGTAGAAAGACTTGTCTCACAACCGTGTCTCTACACGGGCCGTAGAAAGACTTGTCTCACACCCTTGTCTCTACACCAGCAGTAGGGAGACTCGTCTCACACCCGTGTCTCTACACCAGCAGTAGAAAGACTTGTCTCACACCTATGTTTCACTTTAAAATGGATACACACTTTCAAATGATACACACTTTCAAAATGATACACACTTTAAAATGGATACAAGCTCTAAAATGGATACACACTTTTAAATGATACTCAAACTCTAAAATGGATACACACTTTAAAATGATACACACTTTAAAGTGATACACACTCTAAAATGGATACACACTTTAAAATGATACAAACTCAAAAATGGATACACACTTTAAAATGGATACACACTTTCAAATGATACACACTCTAAAATGGATACATACTTTCAAATGATACACACTTTCAAATGATACACAAACTCTAAAATGGATACACACTTTAAAATTATATACACTCTAAAATGGTAAACACATTAAAATGATACACACTTTAACATGATACACACTGTAAAGTGATACACACTTTCAAATGCACAAAGACGGCTTGCAGCAGCACATCTGGCCTTCATTCAGCCAATGAAAGGTGTAGAGAAACAGATATGTGTGTGTGTGTGTGTGTGTGTGTGTGTGTGTGTGTGTGTGTGTGTGTGTGTGTGTGTGTGTGTGTGTGTGTGTGTGTGTGTGTGTGTCTGTGTGTGTCTGTGTGTGTGTGTGTCTGTGTGTGTGATGGGAATTTTCTACTGCCCAGCTGTGGCTGTGTGTGTATGATAAATATTCTCAACTGTGAGAAGTTGCGGTGGTCCAGTTTTTTTGACCAGAGTCTCAGTTTGGGGAAACACTTGCAGCCGTGCTCTGAAACAGGAAGTTGTCAGGGGGCTTCTGAGAATCAGTGCGGTGACACACCATGTGACTTTCTGTAAGACAAACCATGATGGGGCTCATTTACATACCACTCATATAGAAAGACGTGTGTGTGTCTGTGTATGTGTGTGTGTGTGTGTGTGTGTGTGTGTGTGTGTGTGTGTGTGTGTGTGTGTGTGTGTGTGTGTGTGTGTGTGTGTGTGTGTGTACATGCTTGCTTGGGCAGAAGAGTGTTAATGTTTTAAATCATTAGTTTGTCACTGACACTGTCTGCTGTCAATAACAGTTTATAATACCCCCAAATCAAGCGAGTTCCAGCAAAACTGGAAAGACTTGCAGTAGAATTCAGTAGAGTCAGAGTAGAATCCAGCTGGGTCATATAGAGCGTGTGCTGGTGTTATTCTGTGGGTATTAAAAGTATCCAGGGTAGCATCAGTGGGTGGTGGAGAATGGGTCTGTTACTCCTTAATCCCCAACCAGTCCTGTGTTTTATTTCCTGGATTCATGCCGGTCTCTAGTAAATGTTCTCCTGGGATTTTACTGGGCTCTTCGTTGGGCTCAGATGGTCTCTAGTAAATGTCTCCTGGGATTTTACTGGGCTCTTCGTTGGTCTCAGATGGTCTCTAGTAAATGTTCTCCTGGGATTTTACTGGGCTCTTCGTTGGTCTCAGATGGTCTCTAGTAAATGTTCTCCTGGGATTTTGCTGAGCTCTTCGTTGGTCTCAAATGGTCTCTAGTAAATGTTCTCCTGGGATTTTGCTGAGCTCTTCATTGGTCTCAGATGGTCTCTAGTAAATGTTCTCCTGGGATCTTACTGGGCTCTTCGTTGGTCTCAGATGGTCTCTAGTTAATGTTCTCCTGGGATCTTACTGGGCTCTTCGTTGGTCTCAAATGGTCTCTAGTAAATGTCTCCCGGGATTTTACTGGGCTCTTCGTTGGTCTCAGATGGTCTCTAGTAAATGTTCTCCTGGGATCTTACTGGGCTCTTCGTTGGTCTCAAATGGTCTCTAGTAAATGTTCTCCTGGGATTTTGCTGAGCTCTTCGTTGGTCTCAAATGGTCTCTAGTAGATGTTCTCCTGGGATTTTACTGGGCTCTTCGTTGGTCTCAAATGGTCTCTAGTAAATGTTCTCCTGGGATTTTACTGGGCTCTTCGTTGGTCTCAAATGGTCTCTAGTAAATGTTCTCCTGGGATTTTGCTGAGCTCTTTGTTTGTCTCAAATGGTCTCTAGTAAATGTTCTCCTGGGATTTTACTGGGCTCTTCGTTGGTCTCAAATGGTCTCTAGTAAATGTCTCTTGAGTGCTGTCTAGTGATCCTCCTCAACATCAGCACATTTTTTTCCTGGATTCATGTCGGTGGAACTTGTCTCTCTGAACCCAGACCTTCCCTCGTCGGACATGTTGAGTTTGAGCTGTTAGACACACAACCAGTGAAAGTTGGTGAGTTGCTGAAGGGTCAGATGTTCCTCTCTGCTGCTCTGCAGCTGCAGTTTGGAGCAGCTGATGGAGGAACCAACATGAAATACACCTGCAGGTTGTTCAAATCCAACAATATATGAAAAATAACTCATCACAACCATCTAGTCCTCCCTCCATTTTGACACCATCAACATGAACAAGGTGATGAGATGGAGGAGGTGGGAGGACCGGACGGCTCTGATAGAGCTGCAGTCCTGGAATTCTCTGTGTGTGTCTGAAAGAGTTTTAGCCACAATCCCACAATCTGAGATCAAGACTGGTGCAGGAGTTTTAGGTTTGCAGGTTTTGGTCTCTGTTGATGCCACCATTTACAAAAACTGAAACAAAGAACAGTGTTTTGACATCTTTTTGGTGTGAGACCTGCAACATCTGTGTCATGTTGCTGACTGTATGATCACACTGTAGAAGAAATGGAGTTAATTTGTGACGGCTCAGTGAAGAGTGTCTTCCTCACATCTTCCTGCTGCTCTGTCCATCACATCCTACACCTCATTCCTCCCACTGTCTCCGAATAATTGTCATGTTTAATAGTTCAGCAAATTCTGACATCCTCAAAGTTGGTTCCCGTCATTTTGAATGTGTAGTTCTTCTCAGGTCATGTGGACACACAGTGTCATGCCACAGCACTCAGGGTCAAAGTTCAGCTAGGCTGAATTTAAATTAGCCAAGCTGCGGAACCTGCACCTGAGCTGAGCTCCACCCAACACATAGTGTGTGTGTGTGTGTGTGTGTGTGTGTCAGTGAGGTGTACATGCAGCTGTGTTGACTGAGCTTTCTGTAAAACTGAGTCTGTTTCCTGTTTGTTACATCTCTCTCTCTCTCATATGTTTAGAAAGATTTCAAGTCTGTTTTTTGTTAAAATTTTCTGTTAAATAAAGACTTGTTTTAAAATTCAAATTCTCTCTCGTTCTTTCTCTCACTTTCTCTCTCTTGCTTTCTCGCTCGCTCTCTGTCTCTCTCTTGTCTCTCTCTCTGTCTCTCAGCTGACCAGGTGTATGGAGACCAGGATATGCATGAGGTTGTTCGTAAACACTGTATGGACTATCTGGTGAGTGACCTCTGACCTCTACGTGTGTATAACCATACAGATGCAATGCAATGAAATGTACTTGTAATGGCTGTTAGGGATGGTACTGGAACCCGGTATTAAACAGGCACCAGTGCTAAATTATTAAAGACGGTAGTATTGATAAGCTTCAACATTAATGGTTCTGTTGTTGGTGTTGGAGAAATTAAGAAAGTAAATGTGCTGTTTATTCAGGCTACAGAAACGCCATCTTTCACCATGTATCCCCCCCCCCCCCCCGCTGGGTTTTAGTGTGCAGCAAGACTGACACATGTCTGTGATGCACTTTCACTATGCCCAGTCCAGAAGACACATCTCTCCCCTGGAGCCTGTCGTATGCATGAGCCGAGGGGTGGGGCCAGCTCTCTGCCTCGCTCTCTCGCTCTCTCGCTCTCTCTCTCTCGCTCTCTCGCTCTCTCTCTCTCTCTCTCTCTCTCTCTCTCTCTCTCTCTCTCTCTCTCTCTCTCTCTCTCTCCTCTCCCTCTCCCTCACACACACACACACACACACACACACACACACAGAGCCTGGTCTTACAGCTCCAGTAGGCCATGTAGTTGGACTACTATCGTTGTCCCAGTATACAAGAACCAGGGGAGAATCCATTTATTGATGGAAGTATGTCCAATCCCGGTACAGTAGGTGGCGATATTTCAGCTGGTTGCTATTGGACTGTCTTCCGGTTGACATCTTGCGTCACATACCAAAGAAGTGACAAACAAGTTAGCAAGCGGGTTCCGTGTTGAGCGGTCGTCCAACTTTTTCGCCACGTTCTTAAATAGTTCACCATTCCGTGTTGTCCTTCCATCCATGTACTGTAGGATATTCACCTCCTTCAGCTGACACAACATACAGTTTGTCTCCTCGTCTGTCCAGAAAGGCGTGGTTCTCGCTCTAGCACTCGCCATGTTGATACTGCTGATACTACGCTGTTCCACTTCCGGGTGAAAGACCGCTGCGGGAACTATGGATCATGTGAGGAACTCCTAGGCCAGTTCGGTGCCGATTGAAGTGTATACATGCCAGAGTAAATCCATCCCCAACCGCAGTATCTAGGTGTGTTGGTCCGACTTCCAGAAACTCAATTTAGTACGACTTCAGTCGGACTAACACATTTACATATATTTTAAAAGTCCAGTTTTAGTCGGACTAACACAATAAATCCACTTTTTCGAACATCATGTAAGCGTGCTGCGTGGCGGTGGTGGAGAGAAGTCAGCAGATAGAGTCTGGGTGTAGTTCACTACAGTGATGCTGACAGTGCTATTACTACAAGTCAACAAACACAAACCATCTTTCCAAACATCTGGAGAAAGTGCATCATACACAGGTGTAGAAATACACAGTTTCTACTGCCTAGCTAGTACTTCATCTCTCGTTGTCATCCACCTCAGTTATGTTATGCATGTTATGTATGTTATGCATGTTATGTGTGTTATGCATGTTACGTGTTATGCATGCATGTTATGCATGTTATGTATGTATGTATGTTATGTGTATTATGCGTGCGTTTTGCATGTTATGTAGGTTATGTATGTTATATGTGTATGTTATGTATATTATGCATGTTATGTGTCATGCATGTTATGTATGTTATGCATGTATGTTGTGCATGTTATGTATGTATGTATGTTAAGTATATTATGCATGTATGTTATGTATGTCTCTTATACATGTTATGTATCTTATGCATGTTATGAATGTTATGTATGCTATGTATATTATGCCTGTATGTTGTGCATGTTATGTATGTCATGCATGTATGTTATGCAGGTTATGTATGTTATGTATGCTATGTATTTTATGCATGTTATGCATGTTAGCAGCCTGGAGCCCACATGGAGTGAACGACATTATACACACATGGTTGACGATTAAAAGTAACACTCTGTCCATCCATCCATCCATTATTCAAACTGCTTATCCTGCTATCAGGGTCGCGAGGATGCTGGAGCCCCCCCCACACCACACCACACCACACACACACACACACACACACACACACACACACACACACACACACATTCACACCTAGGGACAATTTAGTACGGCTGATTTACCTGACCTACATGTCTTTGGACTGTGGGAGGAAACTGGAGCGCCCAGAGGAAACCCACACAGACACGAGGAGAACATGTAAACTCCACACAGAGGACGACTCGGGACGACCCCCAAGGTTGGACTACCCCGGGGCTCGAACCCAGGACCTTCTTGCTGTGAGGCGACAGCGCTAACCACTGCGCCACTGTACCAGCACTCTGTCCAGACATGAGAAAATAAAACCGTGTTAATTCTGTTCTTAATTGCTTTTGTTTTTTTCTCTTAAAAATTTAACAAAAAGAACCAATAAGAGTACTGTTAAAGTACCGGATGGATAAGCAGTATTGGTAAGAATAGTAGTACTGTTAAAATGTTAACGATACCATCCCTACCCACCATGGGGACATTCATCCTCTGCATTAACCATCCCAACACATACCGGTGCAGCGGGCAGCTGCCCTGAAACACCCGGGCCCACCTCCAGCTCTTCCTGCTCTACCCGCCATGCCTCGGTCAGGGACACAGACAGGAGTACTGACCCTAACTAACATGCATGTCTTTCGCGTGACTTTTCTGTGTCTTCATATGTGACACCTGTTCGAACACCACTGTTAGTGTTCACTGCAGTCATTTTATCACTTTCTGTTTGTTTGTTTATTTGTTTGGTAGATGAAGAATGCCGACTATTTTTCCAACTATGTAACCGAGGACTTCACCACATACATCAATAGGAAGAGGAAAAATAATTGCCATGGCAACCACATTGAAATGCAGGCCATGGCAGAGATGTATAACAGACCAGTAGAAGTTTACCAGTATGGCACAGGTTGGTCTGGCTTGTGTGTGTGTGTGTGTGTGTGAGTGTGTGTGTGTGTGTGAGATAACGTGTTTTCAGTACTTCCAGAGAAATTATCCAATCGGGTGCCCCTAATCCTTCCTTTCTTCCTTCCTCAGAGCCAATCAACACGTTCCATGGCATCCACCAGAACAATGACGAGCCAATCAGAGTGAGCTACCACCGGAATATCCACTACAACTCAGTGGTCAATCCCAACAAGGCCACTATAGGAGTGGGCCTGGGCCTGCCTGCATTCAAACCAGGGGTACACACACACACACACACACATACACACTGAATAAATACACAAACTCTGAGCAAACACACACAGTGAACACAAACGAATAATAACGTCCTACTTCAATGCTCTCTCTCTCCCTCTCTTTCCTCTCTCTCTCCCTCTCTCTCTCTCTCACTCTCTCACTCTCTCTTTCTGTGTGTGTCTCTCTCTCTTTCTCTGTCTCGCTCTCTCACTGACCCTCTTTCTGTCTCTCTCTCTTTCTCACTCTCTTTCTGTGTGTGTGTGTGTGTCTCTCTCACTCTCTCTTTCTCTGTCTCCCTCTCTCTTTCCTCTCTCCCTCTCTCTCTCACTCTCTTTCTCTGTGCGTCTCTCTCTCTCTTTCCTTCTCTCTTTCTCTGTCTGTCTCTCTCTCTCTCAATTCATGTCAATTCAGTATTTGCTTTATTGGCATGACATACATTTGTGTATATGTTGCCAAAGCATGTGCATGTGCACATGCACATATGATGAGTGTATATGATTGGGGTGTTTACACACTGTCCCTGGCTCGGTTGCACTCGGAGATGTATTTGGCAGCAAGAGCTGCTGTCTGTCCCTGTCCAAGTAGGACACGTAGTCCCTCCCTTTCTCCTACATGTTGGAACCCTGGGAGTATGCAATTAAACATTTTAAAGTAGGTGTTCCTAATGTGATTGTATTTGTCACAGTGAAGGAGAAGTGCACCTCTGTTTCCACCTCCCCTGTCATACAATGACCACATAATCTTTGCTCTCTTGGCAGCCATGATTTTCTTAGTCTGCCTTTTTCTATGGCCAGACTGTGGCCACTGAGTCTGTACTTGGTCAGGATCTGCCTCTGCTTTGTATCTCTGACAGTAAAGAGATATTCCTCCAGTTCATATTCAGATGTTATAGCCTGATAACATTCTAATTTGCGCTGAGATTTTGTCTTAGTCTGCCAATGTTCCACATATGTTTCTTGACATTCTCGGATGATCGTATTGATGTTTAAGTTAAAAGCAGCACTTGTTGAGGAAACTTATTAGTATTTGTTAAAGGTTGACTAGTTAATCTCAGTACAAGCGGGCTCAGAGGACTCTTTTCAGGGTTCAGATCTTGAGTTTTTGCTGCCTTAAAATGCAGTGTGTCTGTGGGACTTGTGTGTAAATGCGTCCAAAATATGAGAGCTCTTTTTTGTATGTTGTTGGCCAATGGAAATCTGCCTAATTCTACCCTACATGCATTGGTTGTTGTTTTCTTTTGAATTTTTAAAATCATTCGACAGAATACTGCATGTAGGGCTTCTGTGGGATGCTTGTCCCATCTAGTGTAGCTATGCTCACTGAGTGGACCCCATACCTCATTTCCATACAGCACAATTGGCTGGATTACACAGCCAAATATTTTGCACCAAATCTTAATGGGTATGTTTATATTCCAGCATTTTCTTTTTATTGCATATAGAGCTTGCGAGCTTTTTCCTTTTACTGCATTCACTGCCAGGCGGAAATTCCCTGATGCAGTCTTAGTTAAGCCAAGGTAAGTGTGCTGCATCGTGTGCTCTAGGGCGGTGCTGCCTAGATTGAAATGGTATGTGTGTTCCTGACACCTGGGCTTCTTTTGGAATATCATTATGTTTGTCTTTTTTAGGTTTACTGTCAGGGCCCAGTGCTGACAGTAATTCTCTAGCAGGTCCAGATGCTACTGTAGCCCCTGTGCAGTAGGAGACAACAGCACCAGGTCGTCTGCGTAGAGTATGAATTTTATTTCATTCTCTTGTAGAGTGAGGCCAGGGGTTGTGGACTGTTCCAACTGCACCGCTAACTCGTTAATGTAGATGTTGAACAGTGTTGGACTGAGGCTACAGCCCTGCCTCACTCCTCTTTTTTGAGTGAAAGACTGTAATTTTGTTGTCAATTTTCACAGTGCTTTTGTTTTCAGAATACATTGTCTTTATTAAATCATAGACTTTACCCCTGCACCACTTTGTAAAAGTTTATAAAAAAAATCTTTCATGCCAAATGAAATATAACCTTGGCTCATGAAATATAACATTGGCTCCAGATGTCAGGAAAACAGCCTGAAGTTAAGGTGCGGTTGAATAATTTGAGTATTGCCCTTTGCAGTTCAGGGGTGCTGTTGCTGTTTTTAAGCATTTCCCCTCTAATATTGTCAGGGCCGCGGGACTTTTTTGATTTCAGATTTTTTTATTTTGGATTCTAGTTCATACTGTGTGATTGAAAAGTAATTAGAATTTAGGTCTTAGGGTTGAATGTCTTTGTACAAATTTTCAGTGCTTTTTCCAGATTTCACCATTTTGGATGGGTAAATCTTGTGGTTTGGATTTACTCAAATTATTCCACATCTCCCAGAACTGACTGTGCTTTATAGATTCTTCAATTTTATCACGTTTTATCTGTGTAATTATTTTTTTCTGTCTTAACAGCCGTTTGTAATGTTTTAGAACTTCATGATATTCTTTTTGAGCATCTTTGTTTTCAGGTTGATGGTGTTTTAGATTTGACAATTGTCTCGGTCCTTTTCTCAGTTGTTTACATTCATGTCAAACCATTTCTCTTCCATCTTGTTTTTTCTTTGATTCTTGTTCATCTTTTGTGTGCCAGCTGCATTTGCTGCGTTCAGGAAAGTCCTGTTCAGTTCATCGGTGGCCTTATTAACACCAGCCTTACTGATTTCAAATTCTTTGGCTTTGTAATTTATAATGCATTTTTTAATTCTAAAGAATTTAGAGCATTGAAAAATGTTGCTGGGCTTTCATGAGTCCATCTAAACTAAACACAAAATGTAAGGAAAGTTGTGTTTGGTAGATCATTTCTTTGTTGTAACAATGCTTCTTGGCAATCAATCTTATACCGTTGGAAAGCCTGTTTATTTCCCTTTTAAATGGTGCCACATTAGTAAGGAACATGCATTTGTGGGATGAGCAGCAGAGCTGAGTATGTGGGTTGCGGCCATGAAAAATTTGCCAAATGTTCTCTGCCAATGCCAAACAGCTTATTTTGCTGTTGCTGTTGACTCTTGTTTTGAGCTTCTGGTACCCCAGGTGCTGACAATCAGCTGCCTGATTGGCACCTGATTAGCAGCACCTGTGAGCATGGGCCCTGCTACAGCGGTCAGTTGGTGTCTGCTCCAAGAATCGGCATGTCACGTTTGACTGATCTGGATTGGGCCCGTGCAATAGGGCAACTTCAAGCTGGTGTTCCGTACAACCAAGTTGCGGCATTATTTGGAGTGAGCCCTAGTACCATCTCCAAATTGAAGGCCAAGTTCCACATAACGGGGGATGTCAGAGACAGGCCGCGAAGTGGGCGTCCCAAGAAGACGACACCCCAAGAAGACCGTTTTCTCACCCTGTCAGCACTTAGGAACCATAGGCAGTCTTCTACAGATTTGCAGTCAAGGTTTGCAGGATGATATGGCCGACGGCTCTCTGCCCAGACAATCCGGAACAGACTGCACGCAGCCAATCTCCGGTCTCATAGGGCTGCCAGGAGGCCTGCCATGACTGCCCTTCACCGTCAGGCCCGTTTGCGCTGGTGTCGGCAACACGTGCACTGGAACCTGAACATGTGGGGGAACATTATGTTCGGCGATGAGTCCAGATTCTGCCTACGGCAGTTGGATCGTAGGGTCAAAGTGTGGAGAAGACGAGGAGAACGCTATGCTGATTGCTGCATCGATAGAGTAACATCTTTTGATGGAGGCAGTGTGATGGTGTGGGGCGGCATCTCCCTCACTGGAAAAATGAGATGTGTCATCATCAGAGGCAATCTCAATGCTGAGAGATATCAAGATGAGATTCTGCAACCAGTGGCAATCCCATATCCCCACAGTCTGGGACCAAACTCTATCCTCCAAGATGACAATGCTCGCCCCCACAGATTGGGGTTTATCAGAGACTACCTCCAGAATTTGGGAGTGGAGAGGATGGAATGGCCTGCCAGCAGTCCTGATCTCAACCCCATTGAACACTTGTGGGATCAGCTTGGGTGTGCTGTTCGTGCCAGAGTGACCAACACAACCACGTTGGCTGACTTGCAACAAATGCTGGTTGAAGAATGGGATGCCATCCCACAGCAGTGTGTGACCAGGCTGGTGACCAGCATGAGGAGGAGGTGCCAGGCTGTTGTGGCTGTGTATGGTTCTTCCACACACTACTGAGGCTCCTGTTTGTTAAATTAATAAATTGTTAAATTGCCAATATGTCTTGTTTCTTCAGACTTCAATCATCCAATCCACCAAACAACACCAAACAAGAGTCAATAGCAGAATAAGCTGTTTGGCATTGGCAGAGAAGATTTGGCAAATTTTTCATGGGCGCAACCCAAATACTCAGCTCTGCTGCTCATCCCACAAATGCATGTTCCTAAAAAATGTGGCACCATTTAAAAGGGAAATAAACAGGCTTTCCAACGGTATAAGATTTATTGCCAAGAAGAATTCTTACAACAAAGAAATAATCTACCAAACACACATTTCCTTACTTTTTGTGCTAAGTTTATATGCTTTGTTGAGGCTAAATAGCTTGCTGGGCTCCATTTTGGGCTGAGTTATGATTTTAATAAAGATGTTCATCTGGTTATGGTCTGATAGTGGGCTTTTCTGGCTGACAGTGAGTGCTCTGAAGGAGGTGGGGTCCATGTCAGTGATTGCATAGTCGACTACACTAGCTCCAAGAGCTGAACAATACGTAAACCTCCCCAAAGAGTCCCTTCTGATCCTACCATTACGCATGTACAGACCTAAGGCTCGACAGAGATGCACTAGCTCTCTACCATTTTTATTAACAGTGCAGCCAAGGCGTTTTCTCGTTGGCAGGTTTGGTGTGAGGTACAAGTTGCATTGGTCAAACAGATGATTGTTGCCTTGTGGGTCTACATAGTCAGTTTCACACCCAGTTCTAGCATTTAAGTCCCCACACAGCAGCACATCCCCCTGGGCCTGGAAATGGCTCTCTCTCACTCTCACTATCTCTCTCTCTCTCTCTCTCTCTGTCTCACAAGCAAAAATGGCTATATATATGTAAGCAGAAAGAGGAAGATGGACAACTCAGTGGGCACTGATGTAAAGCTGCTGTTTACTAGGATGGTAAAAGCCAGGATGATGATCAACTTCAGTTCTTACAGAGAAATTAAAGATATCCAGCAGCTCAGTGTTATCTGGGCTCATGGAGATGTGTTGTGTTATCTGGGCTCATGGGGATGTGTTGTGTTATCTGGGCTCATGGGGTTGTGTTGTGTTATCTGGGCTCATCGGGGTGTGTTGTGCTCGGTAAAACACAACCAACTTGTTATTTCTGGAGAATTGATGTGATTTATTTTTATTTTTAAATATCTATTTATTTGGTTGTGTTTTGAATATTATTTTTTTTAAATAAAATTTACTTTTTAAAAATCAAAACTATCTGTCTCTCTGTCTGTGTGTGTGTGTGTGTGTGTGTGTGTGTGTGTGTGTCTCTCTCTCTCTGTCTCCGTCTCTCTCTCTGTCTCTCACTCTCTCTCTATCTCCCTTCTCTCTGTCTCTCTCTCTGTCTCCCCTGTCTCTGTCTCTCTCTCTCTCTATCCCTTTTTTCTGTCTCACTCTCTCTCTCTCTTCTCTCTGTCTCTCTCTGTCTTTCTCTCTTTTTCTCTGTCTCTCTGTCACTCTGTGTGTGTCTGTGTCTGTGTCTGTGTCTGTGTCTCAGTTTGCTGACCAGTCTCTGATGAAGTCAGCCATTAAGACGTCAGAGGAGTCGTGGATTGAGCAGCAGATGTTGGAGGATAAGAAGAGAGCCACAGACTGGGAGGCCACTAATGAGGCCATTGAGGAGCAGGTGGCCAGAGAGTCCTACCTGCAGTGGCTTCAGGACCAGGAGAAACAGGCCAGACAGGTAGGCCTCCTCCCCATCTTCCTCCTGCTCCTCATGCCTCAGCTGACCGTCACTACTAACCTAACAGATAGCACAATGTTGGTTTAACCAGAGTATAGTAAAAAGAGTGTTGGACATAGTTAGCAGTGACGTTTTCAGGTCGCTGTGGATTTATTTATTGAGAGCAAACATGGATGGATCAAAATGAGAACACTTTCGAAGTCTGTTTGGAGAAAGTTGATTGACAGCTGGACAGCCAGTAGTCTTGCAGTGATAAGCTGGACACAAAACACTGCTAGCATGTGATCAGCTTTTAATTGGTGATATCACCAAATATTTGTAGCAAAAACAAGGAAAATGTTTGTGTCAGGATTCAGTAGTTTACTGCCACATCAGCAGTTGATTTGGAATTTATTTGTGTGCTCAAAGATAGCGACAGAAAGCATATAACCACACATGCAGGGAGGGTCCACACAAACATACTGTTACAAATATGTTACACAGCACGGTGGCCCAGCGGTTAGCACTGTGGTCAATGGTTGTCTCACAGTAAGAAGGTCCTGGGTTCAAACCCCAGGCCATCCCAGGTCCTTTCTGTGTGAAGTTTGCGTGTTCTTCCCGTGTCTGCGGGGACACGGGGAGATTAGATAGATAGACAGATATTAACCCTAACATGCATGTTAGAGTTAATACTCCTGTCTGTGCCCTGACCAAGGCAATGGCAAAAGAACTGGAGTTGGTCCCCGGATGCTGCACGGCGGCTGCCCACTGCTGCTAGCTACACAGCTAGGATGGGTTAAATGCAGAGAGTAATTTCCCCATGGGCATCAATAAAGTATATTAAAAAATAAATACATAAAGAATGCAGTTAATGCAGCCATTTGTCCCATGCCCTTGAAGTGACAAATTAAAGTGCATGTGTATGAGGAGACTATACTTGTTTAGGATGCAGATTGCTGCAGGGTAAGTGCTATTGTGGAAGCGAGATGTTCTGGTCTTAATATTGTGGAGTCTTTTACCTGGAGGGAGATGATCGACTAGGGGGTTGGCCGGCTGTGGAGTCTTTTACCTGAAGGGAGATGAATCAGCTAGGGGGATGGCCGGCTGTGGAGTCTTTTACCTGGAGGGAGATGATCAACTACAGGGTTGGCCTGATGTGGTTAGCCGGCTGTGGAGTCTTTTACCTGAAGGGAGATGATTGGCTAGGGGGTTGGCCGGCTGTAGTCTTTTACCTGAAGGGAGATGATCGGCTAGGGGGATGGCCGGCTGTGGAGTCTTTTATCTGGAGGGAGATGATCAACTACAGGGTTGGCCTGATGTGGGGGTTGGCCGGCTGTGGAGTCTTTTACCTGAAGGGAGATGATTGGCTAGGGGGTTGGTCTGTTGTGGAGTCTTTTACCTGAAGGGAGATGATCAACTAGGGGGTTGGCCGGCTGTGGAGTCTTTTACCTGAAGGGAGATGATTGGCTAGGATATTGGCCGGCTGAGGAGTTTTTTACCTGAGTGGAGATGATTGACTAGGGGGTTGGTCTGTTATGGAGTCTTTTACCTGAAGGGAGAGGATTGACTAGGGGGTTGGCCTGCTGTGGAGTCTTTTACCTGAAGGGAGATGATCGACTAGGGGGTTGGCCTGCTGTGGAGTTTTTTACCTGAAGGGAGATGATGGAGTAGGGGGTTGGTCTGTTATGGAGTCTTTTACCTGAAGGGAGATGATTGACAAGGGGGTTGGCCTGCTGTGGAGTCTTTTACCTGAAGGGAGATGATTGACTAGGGGGTTGGTCTGCTGTGGAGTCTTTTACCTGAAGGGAGATAATCGACTAGGGGGTTGGTCTGCTGTGGAGTCTTTTACCTGAAGGGAGATGATTGACTAGGGATTTGGTCTGCTGTGGAGTATTTTACCTGAAGAGAGATGATCGACTAGGGGGTTGGCCTGCTGTGGAGTCTTTTACCTGAAGGGAGAGGATGGACTAGGGGGTTGGCCTGCTGTGGAGTCTTTTACCTGAAGGGAGATGATCGACAAGGGGGTTGGTCTGCTGTGGAGTCTTTTACTTGAAGAAAGATGATCGACTAGGGGGTTGGCCTGCTGTGGAGTCTTTTACCTGAAGGGAGATGATCAACTAGGAGGTTGACCGGCTGTGGATTCTTTTACCTGAAGGGAGATGATTGACTAGGGGGTTGGCCGTCTGAGGAGTATTTTACCTGAATGGAGATGATTGACTAGGGGGTTGGTCTGTTATGGAGTCTTTTACCTGAAGGGAGATGATTGACTACGGGGTTGGTCTGCTGTGGAGTCTTTTACCTGAAGGGAGATGATCGACTACGGGGTTGGTCTGTTATGGAGTCTTTTACCTGAAGGGAGAGGACTGACTAGGGGGTTGGCCTGCTGTGGAGTCTTTTACCTGAAGGGAGATGATCGACTACGGGGTTGGTCTGTTATGGAGTCTTTTACCTGAAGGGAGAGGACTGACTAGGGGGTTGGCCTGCTGTGGAGTCTTTTACCTGAAGGGAGATGATTGACTAGGGAGTTGGTCTGTTGTGGAGTCTTTTACCTGATGGGAGATGGTTGGCTAGGGGGTTAGCCGGCTGTTGGGGTTGGCCGGCTGTGGAGTCTTTTACCTGATGGGAGATGGTTGGCTAGGGGGTTAGCCGGCTGTTGGGGTTGGCCGGCTGTGGAGTCTTTTACCTGAAGGGAGATGATCGACTACGGGGTTGGTCTGTTATGGAGTCTTTTACCTGAAGGGAGAGGACTGACTAGGGGGTTGGCCTGCTGTGGAGTCTTTTACCTGAAGGGAGATGATTGACTAGGGAGTTGGTCTGTTGTGGAGTCTTTTACCTGATGGGAGATGGTGGGCTAGGGGGTTAGCCGGCTGTTGGGGTTGGCCGGCTGTGGAGTCTTTTACCTGATGGGAGATGATTGGGTAGGGGGTTGGCCGGGTGTGGAATCTTTTACCTGAAGGGAGATGATTGGCTAGGGGGTTGGCCTGCTGTGGAGTCTTTTACCTGAAGGGATATGATTGACTAGGGGGTTGGTCTGCTGTTAAGAGTCCTTTAAAATGTTAAAACCTTTCCGCTGGATGTGAATATGATTTAATCTGTTAACAGAGATTACCCAGCACGCTTGGCAGGAGCCTCAAGATGGTGCAAGATGGAGTGGAAACAGAGACACAGCATCATCCGCTCACCTAGTGTGTGTGTGTCTGTGTGTGTGTGTGTGTTCCCAGCCTCGAAAGGCCAGTGCCACCTGCAGCTCGGCAACAGCAGCAGCTTCCAGTGGACTGGATGACTGGAGTGCCCGGTCGCCCAGGCAACGTGACACTGACCCCTCCCACTCTGACCTAGCAACCACCCAGGCAACCAACAAGCCCCCGTCCCCTGCAGGAGCAGCTCTCATACTAAGCAAACCTCCCTCTCCCTGCGCACCAGGTATCACACACACAAACACGTACATAAATACACACAAAACACACACAAACAGATATATAAACACACACAGAAACACACAGAAACGTGCATAAACACAAAACAAACAGATGCATGAACACACACACATAGACTGACTGTCCTTGAACAGAGTTGCATTTGCTCTGTTGTAAAGTTTGAAATAATGAAAAATTCACATGTAAATTCAGTGTCTGTGTTGAGAAGCAGGAAGTCTTCACATGCTGGCCAGAGTGGCATCATTAGCATACCAGCATCATTAGCGTCTTCCTGTCAGACTGATGACGTTGTCCTAGCGAGGCATTGTTAGCTTGATGCTGGTCAGCTGCATCTCGAGCCTCGCATGCTCACCTGGAGAAGCTCTATGATACACACGAATGCTTCAAGTTAGGATAAAGCCTTGTTCTCTCCCTCTCTTTTTCCCTGTGTTGTTGTGCCTCGCCATCTGTCCACTGCTTCCTCATTCTGCCTGTCTGTCTCTCTGTCGTCCGCTGTCCGTCCATAGGGCCCAGTAATCAGAGTCGTCATCATTTGGAGTACAGAGCCATCATGCAGGAGATGTCCCCTACAGCGTTTGGTAATGCACACACGCGCACACACACACACAAACACATGCGTTTTAATAAAAGAGACGAGCTAGAGACACGGGTTCTCAGAGAGAAGGGTTTGTTAGCGGTGTACGGTGTGATGTGAGCATCACGGCAGCAAGCCAGAGCTCTCAGTACAACATGTTACATGACACACAACACAGCAACACAAAGTCAAGTTGAATTCCTACAGAACCAAAACTATAATCAATCTGTCTGTCTTGTCTATCTGTCTGTCTGTCTTGTGTATCTGTCTGTCTATCTATCTATCTATCTATTTATCTATCAGTCTCTGTCTGTCTTGTCTATCTGTCTGTTTGTCTGTCTTGTGTATCTTCTGTCTATCTATCTGTCTGTCTGTCTTGTCTACCTGTCTGTCTGTCTGTCTATCTCTCTGTCTGTCTATCTATCTATCTATCTGTCTGTCTTGTCTATCTCTCTCTGTCTGTCTGTCACTTACTTCTCTATCATCATCATTGTATGTCATTATCAGGTGTTTCCTCCATCATCATTGTAGTCACAGGAACATGTTTGTCCTCTCTTGCTGGAGTGGTGGACTCTGGGTTGTCCTCTCTTGCTGGAGTGGTGGACTCTGGGTTGTCCTCTCTTGCTGGAGTGTTGGACTCTAGGTTGTCCTCTCTTGCTGGAGTGTTGGACTCTGGGTTGTCCTCTCTTGCTGGAGTGGTGGACTCTAGGTTGCCCTCTCTTGCTGGAGTGTTGGACTCTGGGTTGTCCTCTCTTGCTGGAGTGGTGGGCTCTAGGTTGCCCTCTCTTGCTGGAGTGGTGGACTCTGGGTTGTCCTCTCTTGCTGGAGTGGTGGACTCTAGGTTGCCCTCTCTTGCTGGAGTGGTGGACTCTGGGTTGTCCTCTCTTGCTGGAGTGGTGGACTCTAGGTTGTCCTCTCTTGCTGGAGTGGTGGACTCTGGGTTGTCCTCTCTTGCTGGAGTGGTGGACTCTAGGTTGTCCTCTCTTGCTGGAGTGGTGGACTCTAGGTTGCCCTCTCTTGCTGGAGTGGTGGACTCTGGGTTGTCCTCTCTTGCTGGAGTGGTGGACTCTAAGTTGCCCTCTCTTGCTGGAGTGGTGGACTCTAGGTTGCCCTCTCTTGCTGGAGTGGTGGACTCTGGGTTGTCCTCTCTTGCTGGAGTGTTGGACTCTGGGTTGTCCTCTCTTGCTGGAGTGGTGGACTCTGGGTTGTCCTCTCTTGCTGGAGTGGTGGACTCTGGGTTGTCCTCTCTTGCTGGAGTGGTGGACTCTGGGTTGTCCTCTCTTGCTGGAGTGGTGGACTCTAAGTTGCCCTCTCTTGCTGGAGTGGTGGACTCTAAGTTGCCCTCTCTTGCTGGAGTGGTGGACTCTGGGTTGTCCTCTCTTGCTGGAGTGTTGGACTCTAGGTTGCCCTCTCTTGCTGGAGTGTTGGACTCTGGGTTGTCCTCTCTTGCTGGAGTGTTGGACTCTGGGTTGTCCTCTCTTGCTGGAGTGGTGGACTCTGGGTTGTCCTCTCTTGCTGGAGTGGTGGACTCTAAGTTGCCCTCTCTTGCTGGAGTGGTGGACTCTGGGTTGTCCTCTCTTGCTGGAGTGTTGGACTCTAGGTTGCCCTCTCTTGCTGGAGTGTTGGACTCCTGGTTGCCCTCTCTTGCTGGAGTGTTGGACTCTGGGTTGTCCTCTCTTGCTGGAGTGGACTGTTGGACTCTAGGTTGCCCTCTCTTGCTGGAGTGTTGGACTGTGGGTTGTCCTCTCTTGCTGGAGTGGTGGACTCTGGGTTGTCCTCTCTTGCTGGAGTGGTGGACTCTAGGTTGTCCTCTCTTGCTGGAGTGGTGGACTCTGGGTTGTCCTCTCTTGCTGGAGTGTTGGACTCTGGGTTGTCCTCTCTTGCTGGAGTGGTGGACTCTAGGTTGCCCTCTCTTGCTGGAGTGTTGGACTCTGGGTTGTCCTCTCTTGCTGGAGTGGTGGACTCTGGGTTGTCCTCTCTTGCTGGAGTGGTGGACTCTGGGTTGTCCTCTCTTGCTGGAGTGGTGGACTCTAAGTTGCCCTCTCTTGCTGGAGTGGTGGACTCTGGGTTGTCCTCTCTTGCTGGAGTGTTGGACTCTAGGTTGCCCTCTCTTGCTGGAGTGTTGGACTCCTGGTTGCCCTCTCTTGCTGGAGTGTTGGACTCTGGGTTGTCCTCTCTTGCTGGAGTGGAGTGTTGGACTCTAGGTTGCCCTCTCTTGCTGAAGTGTTGGACTCTGGGTTGTCCTCTCTTGCTGGAGTGGTGGACTCTGGGTTGTCCTCTCTTGCTGGAGTGGTGGACTCTAGGTTGTCCTCTCTTGCTGGAGTGGTGGACTCTGGGTTGTCCTCTCTTGCTGGAGTGGTGGACTCTGGGTTGTCCTCTCTTGCTAGAGTGGTGGACTCTAGGTTGCCCTCTCTTGCTGGAGTGGTGGACTCTGGGTTGTCCTCTCTTGCTGGAGTGTTGGACTCTGGGTTGTCCTCTCTTGCTGGAGTGGTGGACTCTGGGTTGTCCTCTCTTGCTGGAGTGGTGGACTCTGGGTTGTCCTCTCTTGCTGGAGTGGTGGACTCTAGGTTGTCCTCTCTTGCTGGAGTGGTGGACTCTGGGTTGTCCTCTCTTGCTGGAGTGTTGGACTCTAGGTTGCCCTCTCTTGCTGGAGTGTTGGACTCTGGGTTGTCCTCTCTTGCTGGAGTGTTGGACTCTGGGTTGTCCTCTCTTGCTGGAGTGTTGGACTCTGGGTTGTCCTCTCTTGCTGGAGTGTTGGACTCTGGGTTGTCCTCTCTTGCTGGAGTGGTGGACTCTGGGTTGTCCTCTCTTGCTGGAGTGGTGGACTCTAGGTTGTCCTCTCTTGCTGGAGTGGTGGACTCTGGGTTGTCCTCTCTTGCTGGAGTGTTGGACTCTAGGTTGCCCTCTCTTGCTGGAGTGTTGGACTCTGGGTTGTCCTCTCTTGCTGGAGTGTTGGACTCTGGGTTGTCCTCTCTTGCTGGAGTGTTGGACTCTAGGTTGCCCTCTCTTGCTGGAGTTTTGGACTCTGGGTTGTCCTCTCTTGCTGGAGTGTTGGACTCTGGGTTGTCCTCTCTTGCTGGAGTGTTGGACTCTGGGTTGTCCTCTCTTGCTGGAGTGGTGGACTCTGGGTTGTCCTCTCTTGCTGGAGTGGTGGACTCTGGGTTGTCATGTGCTACAAGCTGTAGACCAGGGGTCCACATCTCATCCAGACAGGGCGGGTGTGGGTGCAGCAGTCACACACCTGATCCCACTAATCCACCAGCAGGGTCTCTGCTGGGGAACTTGAGTAGGACACACGGGTGTGTAGCTGCTTGACTGGACCACAAACCTGCACCCACACCCGCCCTGTCTGGATGACACGCCACCCTGCTGTAGTGAGTGTGTGTGTGTAGTGTATGTGTATGTATAGTGTTTATGCGTAGTGTATGTGTAGTGTATGTATGTGTGTGTGTGTAGTGTAGTGTCTGCGTAGTGTTTATGTGTAGTGTGTATGTATGTGTGTGTGTGTGTGTGTAGTGTAGTCTGCGTAGTGTTTGTGTAGTGTATGCGTAGTGTGTAGTGTATGTGTAGTGTGTAGTGTAGTGTGTATGTGTGTGTGTGTGTAGTGTCTGCGTAGTGTTTATGTGTAGTGTGTGTGTGTGTGTGTGTGTATGTGTGTGTAGTGTAGTGTGTATGTTGGTGGTGTGTGTGTGTATGTTTGTATGTGTGTGTGAGCGTGTGCGTGTGTGATGTGTGTGTGTGTGTGTGTGTGTGTGTGTGTGTGTGTGTGTGTCATTGGCGGTACAAAGTTTTTAACAGTACTATGTCACCACAAAGCTCCCCACTTGGCGTACATTTATGTTGTCTGTCTCACCTGAAAGTGTCTGTTCTCAACTTGTACTTGGACGTTTTAGCTTCTCTCTACCTTTGTTCCTTTCTCTGTCTCTGTTCCTTTCTCTGTCTCTGTCCCTGTCTCTGTTCCTTTCTCTGTCCCTGTCTCTGTTCCTGTCTCTGTCCCTGTCTCTGTCTCTGTTCCTTTCTCTGTCTCTGTTCCTTTCTCTGTCTCTGTCCCTGTCTCTGTTCCTTTCTCTGTCTCTGTCTCTGTTCCTGTCTCTGTCCCTGTCTCTGTCTCTGTCTCTGTTCCTTTCTCTGTCCCTGTCCCTGTCCCTGTCTCTGTCTCTGTTCCTGTCTCTGTTCCTGTCTCTGTCTCTGTCCCTGTCCCTGTCCCTGTCTCTGTCTCTGTTCCTGTCTCTGTCCCTGTCTCTGTCTCTGTCTCTGTTCCTTTCTCTGTCCCTGTCCCTGTCCCTGTCTCTGTCTCTGTTCCTGTCTCTGTTCCTGTCTCTGTCTCTGTCTCTGTTCCTTTCTCTGTCCCTGTCCCTGTCCCTGTCTCTGTCTCTGTTCCTGTCTCTGTTCCTGTCTCTGTCTCTGTCTCTGTTCCTTTCTCTGTCTCTGTCCCTGTCTCTGTCCCTGTTCCTTTCTCTGTCCCTTTTCCTGTCTCTGTCCCTGTCTCTGTCCCTGTCTCTGTCTCTGTTCCTTTCTCTGTTCCTGTCTCTGTTCCTTTCTCTGTCTCTGTCCCTGCCTCTGTCTCTGTCTCTGTTCCTTTCTCTGTCTCTGTTCCTTTCTCTGTTCCTGTCTCTGTTCCTTTATCTGTCTCTGTCCCTGTCTCTGTCCCTGTCTCTGTCTCTGCCCCTGTCTCTGTTCCTTTCTCTGTCTCTGTTCCTTTCTCTGTCTCTGTCCCTGTCCCTGTCTTTGTTGCTGTCTCTGTTTCTTTCTCTGTCTCTGTTCCTGTTTCTGTTCCTGTCTCTGTCTTTGTTGCTGTTTCTGTTGCTGTCTCTGTCTCTGGTGCTGTCTCTCTGAAATTCCCTTTTCAAATTCAAAACAAGTTTTACTGGCAGAACGTTTTTGTTTCCAAAGCTTTCTGGCCGTGGAGAAGTAACATCAACCATCACACAACACATACCTGACCTGACGTCTCTCTGTAGGTCTGACAGACTGGGAGGATGATGAAATCTTGGCGTCTGTCCTGGCGGTGTCCCAGCAGGAGTACCTGGACAGCATCAAACACCAGAGCGCCACCGTACACAGAGAGAGAGACCGGGAGAGAGAACCGTCACCTGACAGCAGCTGATACACACACACACACACATACACACAACTATACAAAAACAACCATGACCTTTGACCTGTACCCAAACCCCACAGCCCCAGCCCGTGGAAGGAGATCTACCAGGGAAGAAATGAATAAAAAGTAATTCTCATGACGATTCATCCATCCATCCATCCATTCTTCTTCTTCTTCTTCTTCTTCTTCTTCTTCCTCTTCCCTGCATCCTGCTATCTCCTCTTGTTCCTGCCGTACACTCCTTCCGGCCACTAGCTCTCCAGCATCACAAGACCCTCCCCCCTTTTTTCTTCTGCTTGCCACTCAGAGGGAGGCTAGCTATAAAGCTGGTCTGGGGTCAGTTTCTAGTAGTTTTTATTTTTGTCACCATGACAGGAAGGGAAGAATAAACAGTTGTTTAAGATGCCAAACACAACTAGTTAACTGCTAGTAAGCCGCTAGTTAACAACTGCTCTGTATCAGGGAGCTGGTCCACTTCCTTTATAAAAGCACAACACAGACTTTACCTTACTCAAGTCTTTATCAAGCCACATCTACGCTGTTTTAGTGCTGTGGAACAGTGTTTAGCAGGATAACAGAAGTCATGAAAATATGAGTTCTAAATCATAGCCATGAAGTGGCAAGCTAGCTGGCTAGCTAACATAATCAGTGGCAATGTTAAGTCAAATGGGTTTGAGCTAGCGCCAACTGGTGGAAAAAAACAGCTTAAAATGAAATTTCATTTTGATGATCTCCTTTAGCTTGCTAACCTGTCAGCTACCCTGACTGTCAGCTGGTGTGTGTTTTTGGACAGAGGTCATTTTAGTTCAATTTTTTAGAGCAGCATTATTTTCCATGGAGTACCAATGGTCGGGGTTGTAAAGCATGTCCTGTCTGCAGACTGTCGGCACACAGACCAGTGATCTCTGGTCAACAATACCAAAACTAATGGTGCAACCTTTGAAAGGCTAGTAGATAACTTCAGTCCTCGGCTGACAACATGAAAATGCTTTTACCATCAACTCTCATTAGGAGGTCCTTTTGTTAATATCTAGTGTACTGGTTAAAAACTGACCGTATCTGGAGGATTTAAGAGTCCCGCTGTTTTCCTGTCATGCCAGCACAAATAAGTCAGGTTTAAGTCTGGTTTATATTGGGCCAAACTGGAGTCCAGAGTTCCCTGAGGAGCATCCGGTAATTTGACTGTTAGTTCATTCACTTAAAGATCAAGCCAGTAGAGCAGTAGTGTGTCCTGATCAGAGGTGTTCCTACAGTACAGACGACCAGCTGAGCTGTTCAGGTGGGACGACCAGCTGAGCTGTTCAGATGCAGCTCAGTGTCTTAAAACGCTTTCTGAGTCTGACGGCTAAAAAAAGATTTTGGAAGTCTTGAGTTCAACGCCATCGCCTGATCCCTCCCCTGCACAGGTCTACATGATGTCATTTCTATGATTTGTGTCACAGCCATGATCAGCAGCCATTTTGCATCTCTACGAAAGACGTTCAGGCTCATTTAACTGAGGAGACAATGGCCGACATGGAGGTAAACCAGTACTGATCCCTCATCAGCCCAGACCGACATCTCACCCTGTCTCTGAGACATCCCTGTCGTCTCCCTCTTTCTCCTCCTCGTCTTCCTCACCACTACCACCATCATCATCATCATCGGTCTTATTTAGTTGCATGTTTAATTGACCATGACCAATATCATCATAGAAAAAGACAAAAACTACAAAGAAAAAAAAACTAGAGAAGAATTGTCATACTTATCCTCTTAATGATTGATTATTGTTATTAATAATATAAGTTTGTTTTATTTTATTTTCTTGTTTGGGATGAATATACCTTTTTTTCTTGGAATAAAAAGAGGACAGTGTTTCGGAAAACAAGTTGCTTCGGGGATTTATTCTTGTCTGATTTAACTTTAGCAAGACACCTCCGCCTCCATGTTCCTCATCGTCTCTCCCCCTCTCCCTCTGTCCACCTTTCATCCCTCCTTTCAGGCCCGTGACATCCCTGGGTCCTAATCACAGGGCTTGACCTTCTGTATTTTGATACGGGATTTGGTCGTCTACCAGTTTCGGCTGTAGTGGTGCTGCTGGGAACATGGACTGACAGACCTGCCAGGGTCAGCGTCCCAGCCGAACAGGGTTTAGGACGTTGGTTTGGACTGCAGCATTTGCCTCGTTTCAAAAAAAAATCAAAAACCTAATCAGACTAGAGATGAGTGCCATAGAGATCCGGACGGTAAATTTATCTATCTGCCCGACTCTCTAAAATCTACAAGATCCACGGTGTCTGACATTTGCCAGTCAAGGATTTCAAAAGGAGCATTACTTTCAAACGTCTACTGTCAGCCATGTTGAATGAGTTTGTCCAATGAGGCTTTTTAAATGTTGACCATGTTACATGGCGACCAGTTCTAAAGTCAGTCAGTACCCCACAGTGCAACACAACAAGTGTGTAATGTCATATGATTTGTTCAGTTGAGGTGGTCCGGGCATCTGATCAGGACGCCTCCCTTTGGAGGTTTACCGGGCACGGCCAACTGGGAGGGGACCCCGGGGTAGACCCAGAACTCGCTGGAGGGACCACATGTCCAGTCTGGCCTGGGAACACCTTGGGATCCCCCAGGAGGAGCTGGGGGGCGTTGCTGGGGAGAGGGAGGTCTGGAGTGCCCTGCTTAGCTTGCTGCCACCGCCACCCCGGAGGAGCGGCTGGGGAGGAGATGAGAAGATTAAGGTGACTTGGAAGAGAGAATTGAGTTTCTGTGGCAACTTTCCGGGTACAACTTTGAGGTCTGTCTGCTGTTGTCACCCATAGCGTGTACTGAAAACCCCCGATGCCTCATTACGGGACGGCCCGTCCGTCATACACGGTAACGGACACGCTGACTGGAAGGCGCCGTCTCACCAGGGGAAGAGAGCGGCCCCGATTCTACGAACCGCTTCCGCGGGATGGTGAATATTCATAGACCAGAGACCCGGAACGGCCTCTGATTGGTTCTGTGATTCAAAACATACGCACGTTTTACCGGTGATTGGTGGGATTGAGTTTGTGGGGCGTGTCCCGCAGCAGTCGCTATAATCCCTCTACGGAGCCGAGAGCGCGTCAAAGAGCGAATACAACACGACGAAGTACTGAAGACTGCGAGTTCAGAACGAGATCCGGCAGTACTGAAGACTGCGAGTTCAGAACGAGATCCGTCAGTACTGAAGACTGCGAGTTCAGAGCGAGATCCGTCAGTACTGAAGACTGCGAGTTCAGAACGAGATCCGGCAGGACTGAAGACTGCGAGTTTAGAACGAGATCCGTCAGTACTGAAGACTGCGAGTTCAGAGCGAGATCCGTCAGTACTGAAGACTGCGAGTTCAGAAGGAGATCCGTCAGTACTGAAGACTGCGAGTTCAGAACGAGAACCGTCAGTACTGAAGACCGCGAGTTCAGAACGAGATCCGTCAGTACTGAAGACCGCGAGTTTAGAACGAGATCCGTCAGTACTGAAGACCGCGAGTTCAGAGCGAGATCCGGCAGTACTGAAGACCGCGAGTTTAGGACGAGATCCGTCAGTACTGAAGACCGCGAGTTCAGAACGAGATCCGTCAGTACTGAAGACCGCGAGTTTAGAACGAGATCCGTCAGTACTGAAGACCGCGAGTTCAGAGCGAGATCCGGCAGTACTGAAGACTGCGAGTTCAGAACGAGATCCGTCAGTACTGAAGACCGCGAGTTCAGAACGAGATCCGTCAGTACTGAAGACCGCGAGTTTAGAACGAGATCCGGCAGTACTGAAGACCGCGAGTTCAGAGCGAGATCCGGCAGTACTGAAGACCGCGAGTTTAGGACGAGATCCGTCAGTACTGAAGACCGCGAGTTTAGAACGAGATCCGTCAGTACTGAAGACCGCGAGTTTAGAACGAGATCCGTCAGTACTGAAGACCGCGAGTTTAGAGCGAGATCCGTCAGTACTGAAGACTGCGAGTTCAGAACGAGAACCGTCAGTACTGAAGACTGCGAGTTCAGAACAGACAAAATGGACTTTATTATTACCTGCAACTAAACCGCCACGCTCCTGGAGGTGACGGGTCTCCTGACAGTTGTTCAGCATGTTGGACCAGCGGGTGGTTGAGCCGCATTTGAAGGAAGATGTCCGAGGATTGAGAGGTAAGCAGCAACAGCAGCAGCGGCAGCAGCAGCCCTGCGTCATGATCTTAACGTATACCCATCCACCCTACACACCCACCCATCCATCCACCCTACACACCCATCCATCCTACACACCCATCCATCCACCCTACACACCCATCCATCCATCCACCCTACACACCCATCCATCCATCCACCCTACACACCCATCCATCCACCCTACACACCCATCCATCCACCCTACACACCCATCCATCCATCCACCCTACACACCCATCCATCCACCCTACACACCCATCCATCCACCCTACACACCCATCCACCCATCCTACACACCCATCCATCCACCCTACACACCCATCCACCCTACACACCGCTGGGGGGAATATACTACGTGTTCCTACGTTATCAGCCGTACACCAGTAAGCGTGACTTCTAAACTCCTCATCCCTCCGATTCAGTTATAGAACCACCGTTGAAATGGCAACTGGAAGTCAACAATAGCTAGTTTAACGCTAACTAGTTACCACAGCAACAGCTAGTTTAACACTAACTAGTTACCACGGCAACGGCTAGTTTAACGCTAACTACTTACATAACAGCTAGTTTAACGCTAAATATTTACCACAATTAGTTTAACGCTAAATAGTTACCACAACAGCTAGTTTAACGCTAACTAGTTACCACAGCAACAGCTGGTTTAACGCTAAATAGTTACCTAACTAGTTACCACAGCAACCGCTAGTTTAACGCTAACTACTTACATAAAAACCAGTTTAACGCTAAATAGTTACCACAATTAGTTTAACGCTAAATAGTTACCACAACAGCTAGCTTAACGCTAGCTAGTTACATAACAACTAGTTTAACGCCAACTAGTTACCACAACAACGGCTAGTTTAACGCTAAATAGTTACCACAACAGCTAGTTTAACGCTAACTAGTTACCACAGCAACAGCTAGTTCGACGCAAACTAGTTACCACGGCAACGGCTAGTTTAACGCTAACTACTTACATAACAACTAGTTTAACGCTAAATAGTTACCACAATTAGTTTAACGCTAAATATTTACCACAATTAGTTTAACGCTAAATAGTTACCACAACAGCTAGTTTAACGCTAACTAGTTACCACAGCAACAGCTGGTTTAACGCTAACTAGTTACCACAGCAACCGCTAGTTTAACGCTAACTAGTTACCACAGCAACAGCTGGTTTAACGCTAAATAGTTACCACATTTAGTTTAACGCTAAAGTTACCACAACAGCTAGCTTAACGCTAACTAGTTACATAACAACTTGTTTAACGCCAACTAGTTACCACAACAACGGCTAGTTCAACGCTAAATAGTTACAACAGCTAGTTTAACGCTAACTACTTACATAACAACTAGTTTAACGCTAAATAGTTACCACAATTAGTTTAACGCTAAATAGTTACCACAACAGCTAGTTTAACGCTAACTAGTTACCACAGCAACAGCTGGTTTAACGCTAACTAGTTACCTAACTAGTTACCACAGCAACCGCTAGTTTAACGCTAACTAGTTACCACAGCAACAGCTGGTTTAACGCTAAATAGTTACCACAGCAACAGCTAGTTTAACGCTAACTAGTTACATAACAACTAGTTTAACGCTAAATAGTTACAACAACTAGTTTAACGCTAACTAGTTACCACAGCAACAGCTGGTTTAACGCTAACTAGGTACCACAACAAACCAGCGATCCGGTGGATAAGTGAAGATTAGCTACCCAAACCGATGATGTTAATAACGATATTTTTTTTTTTACATTTATTTCTGATTTTTCCCTTTTTTCCTCCCAATTTAGTGGCCAATCGATCCCTATTTTAATTCAAACACCCACCCTCGTACTGCATGCATTCGCCAACTGCATCTCTCCGGCCGGCAGTCTCGAAGGAGACGCCTCCCCACTTTCGTGACAAGGCGACTCCAAGCCGAACCACTGTTTCTTCCGACACACACAGAGACGCATTCACGTGACGAACACAAGCCGACTCCGCCCCCCTCCCGAAGACAGCGTTGCCAATGATTGCTGCTTCATCGAGTCCGGCCATAGTCGGATCTGATGAGACCGGGGCGCGAACCCCAGTCCCCAGTGGGCAACTGCATCGACACAAAGTCGATGCTTAGACCGCTACACCACCGCGGACCCGTTAATAATGATAATTAATATTTTCATTGATCAAGCACTTTGAAAACACAGTGATGACGTGCTGAAGGAAAACATTAATTGAAAAAAGACGAGCGATGAGAAGAGACTGTTGGTAATGGTGTTAATGGACGTCAAGACAGTCGCAGCAACACGCTGATTTCTGGTTAGAGCCAGTTCAGTTAAACTGGCTGAAGCCTCTCTTAGCGCCTCTCTTAGCGTCTCTCTTAGCGTCTCCCTTAGCGCCTCTCTTAGCGTCTCTCTTAGCGTCTCCCTTAGCGCCTCTCTTAGCGCCTCTGTTAGCGTCTGTCTTAGCGCCTCTGTTAGCGCCTCTCTTAGCGTCTCTCTTAGCGTCTCTGTTAGCGCCTCTCTTAGCGCCTCTCTTAGCGTCTCTCTTAGCGCCTCTGTTAGCGTCTCTCTTAGCGCCTCTGTTAGCGCCTCTCTTAGCGTCTCTCTTAGCGCCTCGCGTCTCTGTTAGCGCCTCTGTTAGCGCCTCTCTTAGCGTCTCTCTTAGCGCCTCTGTTAGCGCCTCTCTTAGCGTCTCTCTTAGCGCCTCTCTTAGCGCCTCTCTTAGCGCCTCTCTTAGCGCCTCGCGTCTCTGTTAGCGCCTCTCTTAGCGCCTCTCTTAGCGTCTCTCTTAGCACCTCTCTTAGCGCCTCTCTTAGCGTCTCTGTTAGCGTCTCTCTTAGCGCCTCTCTTAGCGCCTCTCTTAGCGTCTCTGTTAGCGCCTCTCTTAGCGTCTCTGTTAGCGTCTCTCTTAGCGCCTCTCTTAGCGCCTCTCTTAGCGTCTCTGTTAGCGCCTCTCTTAGCGTCTCTCTTAGCGCCTCTGTAAGCGTCTCTCTTAGCGCCTCTCTTAGCGCCTCTCTTAGCGTCTCTGTTAGCGCCTCTCTTAGCGTCTCTGTTAGCGTCTCTCTTAGCGCCTCTGTTAGCGTCTCTCTTAGCGCCTCTCTTAGCGTCTCTGTTAGCGCCTCTCTTAGCGTCTCTCTTAGCGCCTCTGTTAGCGCCTCTCTTAGCGCCTCTGTTAGCGCTCCTGTTGTCCACAGAAACTAAACGATGACGAGGTTTAGTTCATCTGGATCCATGCTAGAATCTATAGCAGATTTCTCTGTCGACAAATAACACCAACTACCAAAATGGGAATTTTCAAACATTATTCCACACAACCTCTTTTCTTCCTGTTACACGTCACGTCCCACTTTCTGTTCGGTTTTCCAGACAAACCAGCACCCTGTTTTTAACACGCAGGACACGTATAACTTGGTAATCCTCTGTCTGTCTGTCTGTCTCCCTGTGATTCTCTGTCTGTCTGTCTGTCTGTCTGTCTCTCTATCATTCTCTCTCTCTCTGTCTGTCTCTCTATCATTCTCTGTCTGTCTCTCTGTCTCTCTATCATTCTCTCTCTCTCTGTCTGTCTCTCTATCATTCTCTGTCTGTCTCTCTGTCTCTCTATCATTCTCTCTCTCTCTGTCTGTCTCTCTATCATTCTCTGTCTGTCTCTCTGTCTGTCTCTCTATGATTCTCTCTCTCTGTCTGTCTCTCTATCATTCTCTGTCTGTCTGTCTGTCTGTCTCTATCATTCTCTCTCTCTCTGTCTGTCTCTATCATTCTCTGTCTGTCTGTCTGTCTGTCTCTGTGATTCTCTGTCTGTCTGTCTCTGTGATTCTCTGTCCGTCTGTCTGTCTGTCTCTCTGTGATTCTCTGTCTGTCTGTCTGTCTGTCTGTCTGTCTGTCTGTCTCTATGATTCTCTGTCTGTCTGTCTGTCTGTCTGTCTGTCTGTCTGTCTGTCTGTCTGTCTGTCTGTCTGTCTCTATGATTCTCTCTCTGTCTGTCTCTCTATGATTCTCTGTCTGTCTGTCTGTCTCTCTGTGATTCTCTGTCTGTCTGTCTCTCTATGATTCTCTCTCTGTCTGTCTCTATGATTCTCTGTCTGTCTGTCTGTCTCTCTGTGATTCTCTGTCTGTCTGTCTCTCTATGATTCTCTCTCTGTCTGTCTCTCTATGATTCTCTGTCTGTCTGTCTGTCTCTCTGTGATTGTCTGTCTGTCTCTCTATGATTCTCTCTCTGTCTGTCTCTCTATGATTCTCTGTCTGTCTGTCTGTCTCTCTGTGATTCTCTGTCTGTCTGTCTCTCTATGATTCTCTCTCTGTCTGTCTCTCTATCATTCTCTGTCTGTCTGTCTGTCTGTCTCTCTATCATTCTCTCTCTGTCTGTCTCTCTATCGTTCTCTGTCTGTCTGTCTGTCTGTCTGTCTGTCTGTCTGTCTGTCTGTCTGTCTGTCTCTGTGATTCTCTGTCTGTCTGTCTCTATGATTCTCTGTCTGTTTGTCTGTCTCTCTGTGATTCTCTGTCTGTTTGTCTGCCTCTCTGTCTGTCTGTCTGTCTGTCTCTGTGATTCTCTGTCTGTCTGTCTGTCTGTCTGTCTGCCTGTCTCTGTGATTCTCTGTCTGTCTGTCTCTGTGATTCTCTGTCTGTCTGTCTGTCTCTCTGTGATTCTCTGTCTGTCTGTCTGTCTGTCTGTCTGTCTGTCTGTCTGTCTGTCTGTCTGTCTGTCTCTATGATTCTCTCTCTGTCTGTCTCTCTATGATTCTCTGTCTGTCTGTCTGTCTCTCTGTGATTCTCTGTCTGTCTGTCTGTCTGTCTGTCTATGATTCTCTCTCTGTCTGTCTCTCTATGATTCTCTGTCTGTCTGTCTGTCTGTCTGTCTGTCTGTCTGTCTGTCTGTCTGTCTCTCTGTGATTCTCTATCTGTCTGTCTGTCTCTGTGATTCTCTCTCTCTGTCTCTCTATGATTCTCTGTTTGTCTGTGTCTGTCTGTCTGTCTGTCTGTCTCTGTGATTCTCTGTCTGTCTGTCTGTCTCTCTATGATTCTCTGTCTGTCTGTCTATCTATGATTCTCTGTCTGTCTGTCTATCTATGATTCTCTGTCTATCTATCTATGATTCTGTCTGTCTGTCTGTCTGTCTCTATGATTCTCTGTCTGTCTATCTATCTATGATTCTCTGTCTATCTATGATTCTCTGTCTGTCTGTCTCTCTATGATTCTCTGTCTGTCTGTCTCTCTGTGATTCTCTGTCTGTCTGTCTATCTATGATTCTCTGTCTGTCTGTCTGTCTCTCTATGATTCTCTGTCTGTCTGTCTCTATGATTCTCTGTCTGTCTGTCTCTCTATGATTCTCTGTCTGTCTGTCTCTCTATGGTTGTCTGTCTGTCTGTCTCTCTATGATTCTCTGTCTGTCTGTCTGTCTCTCTATGATTCTCTGTCTGTCTGTCTCTCTATGGTTGTCTGTCTGTCTGTCTCTCTATGATTCTCTGTCTGTCTGTCTGTCTCTCTATGATTCTCTGTCTGTCTGTCTATCTATGATTCTCTCTGTCTGTCTGTCTATCTATGATTCTCTCTGTCTGTCTGTCTGTCTGTCTGTCTGTCTGTCTGTCTGTCTGTCTGTCTGTCTCTCTATGGTTGTCTGTCTGTCTGTCTCTATGATTCTCTCTGTCTGTCTGTCTGTCTGTCTGTCTGTCTGTCTCTCTATAATTCTGTCTGTGTGTCTGTCTCTCTGTCTAGGTAAGGAGCCGTTTGACAGTCAGTACCGCTGCGGGCTGCTGCTGGGGCAGGGCGGGTTCGGTTCAGTGTTCGCGGGTCACAGGGTGTCGGACGGCCTGCAGGTCAGACACACATCTGTGGATTCACTGACGAGCTCCTACTCAGTGAATTATAATGTGCAAATAATTTGGGCTTTTCAACAGTTTAAATCTTGTTTTTCAAATATGCCTTTGAATTCAGCTCAAGTACCTTTGCTTTTCTTCCGTCCAGGTCGCCATCAAACAGATGTGCAGAGACAGAGTCCAGCAGTGGGCGAGACTGGTGAGTGATGGGAATCTGTTGTTAAACCTACTGGATCTGTTACCGCTTACAAGCGAAGCTGTTTCAGCTTTATCTATTAATGTCCGCGAGTATCATCATCACGGCCTTACTGCCGAGGGAACGTGAGGGGGGTGAAGAAGGGATTTCAGACAGAACATCGTTTTATCTGCTCCTTTGTTTGTCCAGGGCACACTGCACTCAATACTGTCCAACACCCTGTAGTCATTGCATGCATCAAGACACGTGTACTGCGGTTTCTCGAACGTCTCGTTTTGGGGTGACGTCATAGGATTTCCCCTCAAAATCGAATGAGAATATTCACCAGCGTTTCAAACGGGGTTTCCCCCAGTTGTTTGGAAAAGGTTAGTTTTCTCACCGTGGCTCGGAAACTTCGCTCATGTTTTTTTCCGCATGTGTCAGGTGCAAGCTGGTGGACTTATCTTGCAGGGTAGACTTCCTAAAGAAAAGCAGTTACCTGATGTTCATCATTCAGTGTTTCTGAAACCTAGAACAACCAAATTGATAATGATGTTAGTGTCCTACCGTCCAAAACATTTTACCAGAACTGGTGCCAGTAAGTGGTTTAAATAGTTGGGCATCTATTAGATGCTCAACTATTTGTTTTTGTTTTTTCTTGATTGTTTCAGAGGTGAAAGTTAGTACTAGTATTTTCTGGTACACTGTGCAACACAGTTCAGTATCTGTCTCTTGCCCAGCCTGGTGAGGTCAGCCCTGTTCCTATGGAGATTGTCCTGTTGCTGCGACTGGGTGGAGCTAAAGGAGCAGAGGATGGAGTTGACCGCGGGGTCATCAAGATGTTGGACTGGTTTGAGGTTCCGGGTCGGGGCTTCATGCTGGTGTTTGAGAGACCTCAGTGCTGCCAGGATCTGTTTGATTTCATTACTGAGCAAGGACCCCTGGAGGAGTGCCTGGCTCAGAGGTACTGCTCCGTTTGATCTGCTGTTCATGTGTAGATACTCTGCAGAGTCCAGCTTTAACATGATGTTTCACATTTGTGATTGCCGTTGACCTTCAGTGGTTGTTCCTGGTTTTCCGGTAGGTTCCTGCATCAGATTGTGGAGGCGTTGCAGTTTGTCCACTCCCAGGGCGTCGTCCACCGAGATATCAAAGACGAGAACATCCTGGTGGACAGGAGGACTGGAGAGGTCAAGATCATTGACTTCGGCTCTGGAGCGCTGCTCAAAGACACTCCGTACAGTGATTTTGAAGGTGAGCATACGGCAGCAGAAACGGGAAGCTGCGTCAGATCTTGCAGGTTGTGTTTTAATAAATGGACGGGAGTGGAGCCTCGGTTCTCAAATCTCCTCTTGTCTCTCTCCTCCTCTCAGGAACTCGTGTCTACAGCCCTCCGGAGTGGATTCTGTCTCAGAGATATGAGGCTCGCTCACTGACCGTCTGGTCTCTGGGCATCCTGCTTTTTGACATGGTCTGTGGCGACATCCCATTCGAGAGGGACCAGGACATCATCACAGCAAGGCCCTGCTTCACCAGACGCATTTCTAAAGGTGAGCTTAATGCTTTTCATCCTCTTTCTATTTTATTCTCCACCTCCACTACATACATCGGGAAGTCAAGTTCAGGTCAATCATAGACCCTCCTAACCTGGAGCTGTTGTTTGTGTTCATCAGGGATTTCCAGTTCCAAACTGGTTTCTATGATGTCTAGGCCATTAACGACTAGCATAAGATCCTTCATTTAGAAAGCAGAGGTGGGCTGAATGGACTCTGGACACTTTCAGAGATACGATGATGGCGCATGAGTGATCTGGAACTGGTGTCGACACCTGACCATTTTACCTGTCCTGCCCCTTTTTCAGATTGCCAGTCCCTGATTCGCTGGTGTCTGTCGTATCGGCCAGAGGACCGACCAACCCTAGAGGAGATCCTGTCCCACCCCTGGATGGAGGGAGCAGACACTGTGGAGGAAGGGACTCTGCAGGAGGAGCAGGGCTCGCTACCAAACTCCCCCATCTAGAACCCTGTCTCCATGGAGCTTGACCCAGCCAGTCGTTATGGAGACCAAGGCTGTGTCTACAGACACACCTGTCAGTAAAGTGGTTCTCGGTAGTCTCTTTAGTTGGACTGAACTTGGACCTTGTCTGGTTCTGATTCACTGGTCTACAGCAACATGACCCAGACTGCATCCTCTGAAACCAACGGAACCTCCTTCCTACATGACTGTCAGAGGCTCATCATACAGAAAAACATCATTTCTTCTTATTTTCTAATTTTTGATTCTGTTATTACCTCCTTTGTTGCCACTGATGCTGTGGAGTCCAGCTGATGGAGAGAAAACTGTCTGTTGTTTGTTCAGTTTTGAGAGGTGGATGCTTATCTGTCCAGTATGTTTGAGACACACCACACTTGATGTTAGTTGTTCTGCTGAATTTCTGTTGTTCTATTCTAAGAGTATTTATTAAGGTAATTTATTTATTTGGCTTCTAGAGGGGACGTCCGCTCATGTAAACAGGGAGAGATTTAGTCAAATGCACCATGGGAATTGTTCTTTTAACAGTTTACTCTAAAACCGCCTGTGCTTTAACAGCGTTTGGGTGCCATTACTCAGATTGCTACTAGTGAGTTATTGTACTAGTTTCTACTATCATCTTGTGTATTCAGCTTATTCTTCATCCTGTGAGCTAGTTCCGTTAACAGACCACACCTCCTTGAACAGAACCATCCTGAAGCGTCATTAGAAACTGGTTTCCTCACTGCAGTCTAAACAGGACGACCCGCCTAGAACCAGGTTCTACCTGTGGAAACCGTTACGGTCACATCTAAACCAGACCAAGTGAAGACAGAGACAGTCCTGTCCTGTTTAGACTCCGGCTGAGCAAGCATAACAGGTCTGTGTGTGTGTGTGTGTGTTTCACAGCGAGGTAATGTCTTTATCTACTGTGGCCTGGTTCTACAGGTCTACGTACCTCTATAGAGAGGACAGATCAGACCGTCGGCACCAGGAGAAGCAACACACCGGTGTTTCTGTTGTCTACCTCTTCTGACAGCAAGCTAACACTGGACAGTGTTTTGTGTGTCTGTCTGTGTGCTATCTGTGATGACTGGAGTTCAGTCCTGTCATAGAAATGTTGTCCGGCCTGTCCGGCATGTTGACCATTTTATTGAAATGTAAAGTAGCAGGGTTTGAGACCACTCCTCCACTCAAGACCTCCTTCCATACACGCTCCTCAGAAAGCTCCCGCAGCTCAGCTGACATGAGGGCTGTGGAAGTCAGGCTGCAGCCATAGTTGATACGTTCAAGGGAAATGTGTGGGATTAAGCTGACCAGCAAAACTGAACGCTGGTGTCTGTAAAACTGACTGTTTAAATAACTCAGCCTCCTCATCTGATGACGACGAAGAGGGACACGATGTCTGCATGTCGTTGATATCTGTTGCCTTAAAATCCCAGTTGTGTTCGCAGGGATGGACAGCCAGCTTTTGTTGTAAATACTTGTGTATTCGCTCGTTTTCTTTGTCAAAGTGACTCTTCTGCCACTTGTTACCGTTTATTTACATTAAATACGACTTAATGGCTCGCTAATGAGAGACTGATCCAACATGAGAATAAAAGTATTTTTTTAGTTCTACTTGGTGTCTTGTTTTCTATAAAGATGATGGCCTTTTCTTATTATCGCCGCTGGACGCTAGGCTGGAGGAGGTATTGCGTCTGGTCGTGTGTCTGTCAGCAGCTAATCTCGGATACTACTGAACCTATCAGCCAATTACCCCACCCTTCCGAGCCGTCCCGGTCTCTGCTCCACCCCCTCTGCTGATCCGGGGAGGGCTGCAGACTACCACATGTCTCCTCCATTACATGTGGAGTCTCCAGCCGCTTGTTTTCACCTGACAGTGAGGAGTTTCACCAGGGGGACGTAGCGCATGAGAGGATCACGCTATTCCCCCCAGTTCCCCCTCTTCCCCTCCCAACAGGTGCCCCGGCGACCAGAGGAGGCGCTAGTGCAGCGACCAGGACACATACCCACATCCGGCTTCCCACCCGCAGACACGGCCAATTGTGTCTGTAGGGACGCCCGACCAAGCCGGAGGCAACACGGGGATTCGGACCAACTTCTGGCGCGGTGTGTTTTGGGGTTTGAAAGACGCGGTGTTTGGAAAATACACGTTTCAGCTTTTCTGACACTCCCACCACATACAGAATCACCACTGGTTTATGCTGAGACAGCTGTTGTCCTCCTCCTCTCCTCAGTTGGCTGGTCCACTGTTTGGGGTCTTCTTGGCTTTGACAAACGCCCAGTTAGGATCACCACACTTAACCAGGGCCTGTTTAATATGGGATGTCTCCCCTTGCCCGGCCGCTGTGTCGGTGGGGACGTTGTCAGCTCGGTGGTCCAGCGTCCTGATGACTCCTAGTTTGTGCTCCAGTGGATGATGAGAGTCAAACCTTAAGTACTGATGAGTATGTGTTGGTTTACGGTAAACACCAACAATCACATGTCCCCCATCACCAGTTGTAATTTCACAGTGTAAGAAGACTAACCTGTCATGTTCCACATCCTCCCTGGTGACTTGATGTGGTGTCCACAGAGTTCATGTGGTGGTGAAATGTGCTACATCCTGAGATTTAGTTTTAACCCAGGTGTCGTCCACAAATCTGAACCAATGGCTAGGTGGTGTCCCTGGATAGGACATCAGAGCCTCTTTCCCACTTCCTCCATGTACAAGTTGGCCACTACAGGTGAGACCGGGGAACCCATACTCATCATGAAGACTCTGGAAAGACTCATCTTGGAGCAGCTTCAGCCCACAGTCAAGCCACACTTAGACCCTCTCCAGTTCACCTACCAACCCCGACTGGGAGTCGAGGATGCCATCATTTTCCTGCCTAACCGTGCCTATGTCCACCTGGATAAACCAGCAAGCTCTGTGAGAGTCATGTTCTTTGCCTTTTCCAGTGCCTTCAACACCATCTGGCCAGCTCTACTGGGTGAGAAGCTGATAGCAATGCAGGTAGATGCCCCCCTTGTGTCCTGGATTGTTGACTACCTTACTGGTAGACCACAATATGTTCGCTTGCAACACTGTGTGTCAGATAGAGTGGTCAGCAACACTGGGGCTCCGCAGGGGACAGTCCTGTCTCCCTTCCTTTTCACCCTCTACACCGCGGACGTCAACTGCCACACAGAGTCCTGCCATCTTCAGAAGTTCTCTGATGACTCTGCTGTAGTCGGACGCATCAGTAAGGGCGAGGGGGCTGAGTAGAGGGCTGTGGTGGGAAACTTTGCCACGCGGCGTGAACAGAACCACCTGCAGCTCAACGTGACTAAGACAAAGGAGCTGGTTGTTGATCTGACGAGGGACATGACACCAGTGACCCCTGTCTCCATCCAGGGGGTCGTTGAGGACACTGTGGAATACTACAAGTACCTGGGGGTGTATATAGACAATAAACTGGACTGGGCTAAGATCACTGATTCCCTCTACAAGAAGGGACAGAGCCGTCTCTACTTTTTGAGGAGGCTGAGGTCCTTCAACATCTGCCAGACAGTGCTCAGGATGTGGTGCGAGTCTGTGGTGGCAGTGCTCTCCTGTTTGCTGTTGTGTGTTCTGGCAGCAGGTTGAGGGTAGCGGATGCAAACAGGCTCAGTAAACTGATCCACAAGGCCGGTGACGCTGTGTGTGTGGGGGGGGGGGTGGAGCTGGACTCTCTGGTGGCGGTTTCTGAGAGGACGATGCTGTTGAAGTTACGTGCCATCATGGACAATGTGTCCCACCCACTCCATGACGCGCTGGTTGGGCACAGGAGTACTTTTAGTAATAGACTCATTCTGCCGAAAAGCACCACAGAGCTCCACAGGAGGTCATTCCTGCCTGTGGCCATCAACTTTACACCGCCTCCCTCAGACTCAGCCCGTCAGACACTCTGAGTTAAAGGTCACTGGACTGGCCCTGTGGAGTCGTGTCCGTGCTGGTGTTGTGTGCTGGTGTTGTGTGCCGGTGTTGTGTGCCGGGGTAGTGCAGTATAGATAGGGTGGTATGTCCACCATGCTTGTTGATATGTTTTGTTCTTGTTTCTATTTCTTATTTATCTTGTATTTCTGTTTGTTTCTGTTTCTATTTTCTTGTCTCGTATCTTGTTAGTTTTCAGTTATTAGAGCGTGCGTGTCTGTAATAGAACTCAATTTCCCCTCGGGGATGAATAAAGTATTCTGATTGGGATAGCGCCCCCATGGCTCTGCCTATAGTACTGCCCCCTGTATGTGAAGTACGTAGACTGAAGACACAGCTTCGGGAGCAGACACACTTGGACAGTGTTAAGGGTGGTGCTATTGCTAAGGGTGGGGTCGTTTTGTAATTTCATACAGACTACGTCCACTGCTTCATCAACAGAAACACATGTGAAAAGAAACTTATCATAAGACACCATTGTTTCATCCCCTCCATAATGACGTCCCTCACCTCATCCACAACATCCAGTGTTGTGGATGAGGTGTTCATTACTGCCCACCAGCAGGTTCAGAACAGATGTCAGAAACTCAGAGAGGTTAGAGGTCACTGACTTAATCATACTAGTAATGAGCCTTACTGGCACATCCTGTTCATGTATCTTAGGTAACTCATACAGACTTGGTGTAGCGCCCCCTGGGTATAATCTGTGGTACAACGTTCTGTCAGTAGCATTGTGCTGTTCTAACAGCTTCACACCATCTATCACCTTTTTCTTGTGACCACTGCCTGGATGTGGTTTCAGGGGCTCATAAGTACTCATGTCGCTAAGTAGCGTCATAGCTTCTCATGACAGGCTGTCTGGTTTAATACAACAGTGCTTCTGCCTTTGTCCACTAGCAGGATGAAGATGTTATCGTCCTTACTGGGACTCGTGAGCAGAGAAGGGCACAAACACATCAAAAAGTATGTTGTTACAAATTACAAATTCTTGCTCATTAAATGTATCAAAATAAAAGACCAAGTACAGGTATGGGAACTGTATTTAATTAAAATCCAAGTAATTTGGGGGCATCCGGGTAGTGTAGCGGTCTATTCTGTTGCCTACCAACATGGACTCCCCGTGTTACCTCCGGCTTGGTCGGGCGTCCCTACAGACACACTGGCCGTGTCCGTGGGAGGAAGCCGGATGTGGGTCTGTGTCCTGGTCGCTGCACTAGCGCCTCCTCTGGTCGGTCGGGGCGCCTGTTCAGGGGGGGTGGGGGGACTGGGGGGAACAGCGTGATCCTCCCACGTGCTACGTCCCCCTGGTGAAACTCCTCACTGTCAGGAGAAAAGAAGCGGCTGGTGACTCCACATGAATGGGAGGAGGAGGCATGTGGTGGTCTGCAGACTCCCCAGATCAGCAGAGGAGGTGGAGCAGAGACCGGGACGGCCAAGTACAACTGGGGAGAAAAGGGGGGGGGGTAGAAAATACAAAGATACATTGTATAGAAACTGATATGGCCCTGGACTGGGCCTGTGGGGCTGGGTCTGTGGGACTGGGTCTGTGGGGCTGGTTCTGTGGGACTGGGTCTGTGGGGCTGGGTCTGTGGGACTGGGTCTGTGGGGCTGGTTCTGTGGGACTGGGTCTGTGGGACTGGGTCTGTGGGGCTGGCCCTGTGGGACTGGGTCTGTGGGACTGGGTCTGTGGGACTGGCCCTGTGGGACTGGGTCTGTGGGACTGGGTCTGTGGGGCTGGGTCTGTGGGGCTGGGTCTGTGGGACTGGCCCTGTGGGACTGGGTCTGTGGGGCTGGGTCTGTGGGGCTGGGTCTGTGGGACTGGGTCTGTGGGACTGGGTCTGTGGGGCTGGGTCTGTGGGGCTGGCCCTGTGGGACTGGGTCTGTGGGACTGGGTCTGTGGGACTGGCCCTGTGGGACTGGCCCTGTGGGACTGGCCCTGTGGGACTGGGTCTGTGGGGCTGGGTCTGTGGGACTGGCCCTGTGGGACTGGGTCTGTGGGACTGGGTCTGTGGGGCTGGTTCTGTGGGACTGGGTCTGTGGGGCTGGGTCTGTGGGGCTGGGTCTGTGGGGCTGGGTCTGTGGGGCTGGGTCTGTGGGGCTGGCCCTGTGGGACTGGGTCTGTGGGACTGGGTCTGTGGGACTGGCCCTGTGGGACTGGGTCTGTGGGACTGGGTCTGTGGGGCTGGGTCTGTGGGACTGGGTCTGTGGGACTGGCCCTGTGGGACTGGGTCTGTGGGACTGGGTCTGTGGGGCTGGTTCTGTGGGACTGGGTCTGTGGGGCTGGGTCTGTGGGGCTGGCCCTGTGGGACTGGGTCTGTGGGACTGGGTCTGTGGGACTGGCCCTGTGGGACTGGGTCTGTGGGACTGGGTCTGTGGGGCTGGGTCTGTGGGACTGGGTCTGTGGGACTGGCCCTGTGGGACTGGGTCTGTGGGGCTGGGTCTGTGGGACTGGGTCTGTGGGAATGGGTCTGTGGGGCTGGGTCTGTGGGACTGGCCCTGTGGGACTGGGTCTGTGGGGCTGGGTCTGTGGGACTGGGTCTGTGCTGCTGTTGTGTGCTGCGGGGCTGCAGTACAGACAGGGTGTTATGTGCGCCATGCTTGCTGACATGTTTTGTTCTTATTTCCACGTCTTGTTTTATCTTTTATTTCTATTTGTTTCTGTTTCCTCGTTATCTTGTGTCTTGTCACTTAGTATTAGTTTTTTTGTTACTGGGGCGTGAGGGTCTGTAGTACAACCCAGTTTCCCTCAGGGATGAATACAGTACTCTGATTCTGATACTGATTCTGATATATATATATATATATATATATATATATATATATATATATATATATATATATATATGATGCATTTGGTAGCCTCAACATGACCTTGACCCCCTACATTGAAAAGATGAGCGCCGCTCATTTGCCCACATCATACATGTGAAGTGGCCGCTCAGGACATCTCGCAGGTGGAGGCTGTGAATTCAGGGTGTATGCTGGGTGGTTCCTGTCAGTCAAAGTGACCGCTGACTGGCTGAGCGAACAGCCGGCTGAGATGAGCTGGGGAAGTGAGCGCTCAGGCCACGGGGATGCTGCACTTCTTCCAGAGGACAGTGAGACGGGACATGTGGCAGAGGTCTTCTTCAGCACTGGTAAATACGTAAATACGGGTCAGTGGAGTCAGCACGGTTCTGACATCTCCACCTTTACAAGCCACCACCACCACAGCAGAGTAGGATGCAGTACAGAACAGTGGAAGAGAAACTGAAGCACCCCCTTTCCCCCAATGCCAACAACTTAATAAAAAGTGTACCCCCTAACACTGCAGTCCTTACATGTCGGTTTTAGATGGTTCCCAGCACAACAAACATCCAGCAATGTTTCTTAGGTTCCAGGTTTAGTTGTGTTCCCCATCATTTCAGCTGCTAATCACCTCTGGGAGGGGGGTAAAGCTGGGAGGGGGGTAAACCTGGGAGGGGGGGTAGACCTGGGAGGGGGGTAAACCTGGGAGGTAAACCTGGGAGGGGAGTAAACCTGGGAGGGGGGTAAACCTGGGAGGGGGGGTAAACCTGGGAGGGGGGGTAAACCTGGGAGGGGGGTAAACCTGGGAGGTAAACCTGGGAGGGGAGTAAACCTGGGAGGGGGGTAAACCTGGGAGGGAGGTAAACCTGGGAGGGGGGGTAAACCTGGGAGGGGGGTAAACCTGGGAGGTAAACCTGGGAGGGGAGTAAGCCTGGGAGGAGAGTAAACCTGGGAGGGGGGGTAAACCTGGGAGGGGGGTAAACCTGGGAGGAGGGTAAACCTGGGAAGAGGGTAAACCTGGGAGGGGGGGTAAACCTGGGAGGGGGGTAAACCTGGGTGGGGGGTAAACCTGGGAGGTAAACCTGGGAGGGGAGTAAACCTGGGAGGGGGGGTAAACCTGGGAGGTAAACCTGGGAGGGGGGGTAAACCTGGGAGGGGGGTAAACCTGGGAGGAGGGAAAACCTGGGAAGAGGGTAAACCTGGGAGGGGGGGTAAACCTGGGAGGGGGGTAAACCTGGGAGGTAAACCTGGGAGGGGAGTAAGCCTGGGAGGGGGGGTAAACCTGGGAGGGAAGTAAACCTGGGAGGGGGGTAAACCTGGGAGGGGGGTAAACCTGGGAGGAGGGTAAACCTGGGAGGGGGGTAAACCTGGGAGGGGGTAAACCTGGGAGGAGGGTAAACCTGGGAGGGGGGTAAACCTGGGAGGAGGGTAAACCTGGGAGGGGAGTAAACCTGGGAGGGGGGGTAAACCTGGGAGGGAGGTAAACCTGGGAGGGGGGTAAACCTGGGAGGGGGTAAACCCGGGAGGGGTGTAAACCTGGGAGGGGGTAAACCTGGGAGGGGGGTAAACCTGGGAGGGGGGTAAACCTGGGAAGAGGGTAAACCTGGGAGGAGGGTAAACCTGGGAGGGGGGTAAACCTGGGAGGAGGGTAAACCTGGGAGGGGAGTAAACCTGGGAAGGGGGGTAAACCTGGGAGGGAGGTAAACCTGGGAGGGGGTAAACCTGGGAGGGGGGTAAACCTGGGAAGAGGGTAAACCTGGGAGGAGAGTAAACCTGGGAAGAGGGTAAACCTGGGAGGGGGGGTAAACCTGGGAGGGGGGTAAACCTGGGAAGAGGGTAAACCTGGGAGGGGGGGTAAACCTGGGAGGGGGTAAACCTGGGAGGGGGGTAAACCTGGGAGGAGAGTAAACCTGGGAGGAGGGTAAACCTGGGAGGGGGGTAAACCTGGGAGGGAGGTAAACCTGGGAAGGGGGTAAACCTGGGAAGAGGGTAAACCTGGGAGGGGAGTAAACCTGGGAGGGGGGGTAAACCTGGGAGGGGGTAAACCTGGGAGGGGGTAAACCTGGGAGGGAGGTAAACCTGGGAGGGGGGTAAACCTGGGAGGGGGGGGGTAAACCTGGGAGGGAGGTAAACCTGGGAGGGGCATAAACCTGGGAGGGGTGTAAACCTGGGAGGGGAGTAAACCTGGGAGGGGTGTAAACCCGGGAGGTAAACCTGGGAGGGAGGTAAACCTGGGAGGGGGTAAACCTGGAAGGAGAGTAAACCTGGGAGGGGGGTAAACCTGGGAGGAGGGTAAACCTGGGAAGAGGGTAAACCTGGGAGGGGGGTAAACCCGGGAGGGGGTAAACCTGGGAGGGGGTAAACCTGGGAGGAGAGTAAACCTGGGAGGAGAGTAAACCTGGGAGGGGGGTAAACCTGGGAAGAGGGTAAACCTGGGAGGGGGGTAAACCTGGGAAGAAGGTAAACCTGGGAGGGGGGTAAACCTGGGAAGAGGGTAAACCTGGGAGGGAGGTAAACCTGGGAGGGGGTAAACCTGGGAGGAGAGTAAACCTGGGAGGAGAGTAAACCTGGGAGGGGGGTAAACCTGGGAAGAGGGTAAACCTGGGAGGGGGGTAAACCTGGGAAGAGGGTAAACCTGGGAGGGGGGTAAACCTGGGAGGGAGGTAAACCTGGGAAGAGGGTAAACCTGGGAGGGGGGGTAAACCTGGGAGGAGGGTAAACCTGGGAGGAGAGTAAACCTGGGAAGAGGGTAAACCTGGGAGGGAGGTAAACCTGGGAGGGGGGTAAACCTGGGAGGGGGGTAAACCTGGGAGGGAGGTAAACCTGGGAGGGAGGTAAACCTGGGAGGGGGGGTAAACCTGGGAGGGAGGTAAACCTGGGAGGGGGGTAAACCTGGGAGGGGGTAAACCTGGGAGGGGTGTAAACCTGGGAGGGGGTAAACCTGGGAGGGGGGTAAACCTGGGAGGGGGGTAAACCTGGGAAGAGGGTAAACCTGGGAGGAGGGTAAACCTGGGAGGGGGGTAAACCTGGGAGGAGGGTAAACCTGGGAGGGGAGTAAACCTGGGAAGGGGGGTAAACCTGGGAGGGAGGTAAACCTGGGAGGGGGTAAACCTGGGAGGGGGGTAAACCTGGGAAGAGGGTAAACCTGGGAGGAGAGTAAACCTGGGAAGAGGGTAAACCTGGGAGGGGGGGTAAACCTGGGAGGGGGGTAAACCTGGGAAGAGGGTAAACCTGGGAGGGGGGGTAAACCTGGGAGGGGGTAAACCTGGGAGGGGGGTAAACCTGGGAGGAGAGTAAACCTGGGAGGAGGGTAAACCTGGGAGGGGGGTAAACCTGGGAGGGAGGTAAACCTGGGAAGGGGGTAAACCTGGGAAGAGGGTAAACCTGGGAGGGGAGTAAACCTGGGAGGGGGGGTAAACCTGGGAGGGGGTAAACCTGGGAGGGGGTAAACCTGGGAGGGAGGTAAACCCGGGAGGGGGGTAAACCTGGGAGGGGGGGGGGTAAACCTGGGAGGGAGGTAAACCTGGGAGGGGCATAAACCTGGGAGGGGTGTAAACCTGGGAGGGGAGTAAACCTGGGAGGGGTGTAAACCCGGGAGGTAAACCTGGGAGGGGTGTAAACCCGGGAGGTAAACCTGGGAGGGAGGTAAACCTGGGAGGGGGTAAACCTGGAAGGAGAGTAAACCTGGGAGGGGGGTAAACCTGGGAGGAGGGTAAACCTGGGAAGAGGGTAAACCTGGGAGGGGGGTAAACCCGGGAGGGGGTAAACCTGGGAGGGGGTAAACCTGGGAGGAGAGTAAACCTGGGAGGAGAGTAAACCTGGGAGGGGGGTAAACCTGGGAAGAGGGTAAACCTGGGAGGGGGGTAAACCTGGGAAGAAGGTAAACCTGGGAGGGGGGTAAACCTGGGAGGGAGGTAAACCTGGGAAGAGGGTAAACCTGGGAGGAGAGTAAACCTGGGAAGAGGGTAAACCTGGGAGGAGAGTAAACCTGGGAGGGGGGTAAACCTGGGAGGGAGGTAAACCTGGGAGGGGGTAAACCTGGGAGGAGAGTAAACCTGGGAGGAGAGTAAACCTGGGAGGGGGGTAAACCTGGGAAGAGGGTAAACCTGGGAGGGGGGTAAACCTGGGAAGAGGGTAAACCTGGGAGGGGGGTAAACCTGGGAGGGAGGTAAACCTGGGAAGAGGGTAAACCTGGGAGGGGGGGTAAACCTGGGAGGAGGGTAAACCTGGGAGGAGAGTAAACCTGGGAAGAGGGTAAACCTGGGAGGGAGGTAAACCTGGGAGGGGGGTAAACCTGGGAGGGGGTAAACCTGGGAGGGGGGTAAACCTGGGAGGGAGGTAAACCTGGGAGGGGGGTAAACCTGGGAGGGGGTAAACCTGGGAGGGAGGTAAACCTGGGAGGGGGGTAAACCTGGGAGGGGGGGGGTAAACCTGGGAGGGAGGTAAACCTGGGAGGGGCATAAACCTGGGAGGGGTGTAAACCTGGGAGGGGAGTAAACCTGGGAGGGGTGTAAACCCGGGAGGTAAACCTGGGAGGGAGGTAAACCTGGGAGGGGGTAAACCTGGAAGGAGAGTAAACCTGGGAGGGGGGTAAACCTGGGAGGAGGGTAAACCTCGGAAGAGGGTAAACCTGGGAGGGGGGTAAACCCGGGAGGGGGTAAACCTGGGAGGGGGTAAACCTGGGAGGAGAGTAAACCTGGGAGGAGAGTAAACCTGGGAGGGGGGTAAACCTGGGAAGAGGGTAAACCTGGGAGGGGGGTAAACCTGGGAAGAAGGTAAACCTGGGAGGGGGTAAACCTGGGAGGGAGGTAAACCTGGGAAGAGGGTAAACCTGGGAGGAGAGTAAACCTGGGAAGAGGGTAAACCTGGGAGGAGAGTAAACCTGGGGGGGGGGTAAACCTGGGAGGGAGGTAAACCTGGGAGGGGGTAAACCTGGGAGGAGAGTAAACCTGGGAGGAGAGTAAACCTGGGAGGGGGGTAAACCTGGGAAGAGGGTAAACCTGGGAGGGGGGTAAACCTGGGAAGAGGGTAAACCTGGGAGGGGGGTAAACCTGGGAGGGAGGTAAACCTGGGAAGAGGGTAAACCTGGGAGGGGGGGTAAACCTGGGAGGAGGGTAAACCTGGGAGGAGAGTAAACCTGGGAAGAGGGTAAACCTGGGAGGGAGGTAAACCTGGGAGGGGGGTAAACCTGGGAGGGGGGTAAACCTGGGAGGGGAGTAAACCTGGGAAGGGGGGTAAACCTGGGAGGGAGGTAAACCTGGGAGGGGGTAAACCTGGGAGGGGGGTAAACCTGGGAAGAGGGTAAACCTGGGAGGAGAGTAAACCTGGGAAGAGGGTAAACCTGGGAGGGGGGGTAAACCTGGGAGGGGGGTAAACCTGGGAAGAGGGTAAACCTGGGAGGGGGGGTAAACCTGGGAGGGGGTAAACCTGGGAGGGGGGTAAACCTGGGAGGAGAGTAAACCTGGGAAGAGGGTAAACCTGGGAGGAGAGTAAACCTGGGAAGAGGGTAAACCTGGGAGGGGGGTAAACCTAGGAGGGAGGTAAACCTGGGAGGGGGTAAACCTGGGAGGGAGGTAAACCTGGGAGGAGAGTAAACCTGGGAGGAGAGTAAACCTGGGAGGGGGGTAAACCTGGGAAGAGGGTAAACCTGGGAGGGGGGTAAACCTGGGAGGGGGGTAAACCTGGGAGGGGGGTAAACCTGGGAGGAGGGTAAACCTGGGAGGGGGGTAAACCTGGGAGGAGGGTAAACCTGGGAGGGGAGTAAACCTGGGAGGGGGGGTAAACCTGGGAGGGAGGTAAACCTGGGAGGGGGTAAACCTGGGAGGGGTGTAAACCTGGGAGGGGGGTAAACCTGGGAGGGGGGGTAAACCTGGGAAGAGGGTAAACCTGGGAGGGGGGTAAACCTGGGAGGGAGGTAAACCTGGGAGGAGGGTAAACCTGGGAGGAGGGTAAACCTGGGAAGAGGGTAAACCTGGGAGGGGGGTAAACCTGGGTGGGGGGTAAACCTGGGAGGGGGTAAACCTGGGAGGGGGGTAAACCTGGGAGGGAGGTAAACCTGGGAAGAGGGTAAACCTGGGAAGAGGGTAAACCTGGGAGGGGGGGTAAACCTGGGAGGGGGTAAACCTGGGAGGGGGTAAACCTGGGAGGGAGGTAAACCTGGGAGGGGGGTAAACCTGGGAGGGGGGGTGAACCTGGGAGGGAGGTAAACCTGGGAGGGGCATAAACCTGGGAGGGAGGTAAACCTGGGAGGGGGTAAACCTGGGAGGAGGGTAAACCTGGGAACAGGGTAAACCCGGGAGGGGGTAAACCTGGGAGGGGGGTAAACCTGGGAGGAGGGTAAACCTGGGAGGAGAGTAAACCTGGGAGGAGGGTAAACCTGGGAGGGGGGTAAACCTGGGAAGAGGGTAAACCTGGGAGGGGGGTAAACCTGGGAGGGGAGTAAACCTGGGAGGGGGGTAAACCTGGGAGGGGGTAAACCTGGGAGGAGAGTAAACCTGAGAGGAGAGTAAACCTGGGAGGGGGTAAACCTGGGAGGGGGTAAACCTGGGAGGGGGGTAAACCTGGGAACAGGGTAAACCTGGGAGGGGGTAAACCTGGGAGGGGGGTAAACCTGGGAGGAGGGTAAACCTGGGAGGAGAGTAAACCTGGGAGGAGGGTAAACCTGGGAGGGGGGTAAACCTGGGAAGAGGGTAAACCTGGGAGGGGGGTAAACCTGGGAGGGGAGTAAACCTGGGAGGGGGGTAAACCTGGGAGGGGGTAAACCTGGGAGGAGAGTAAACCTGAGAGGAGAGTAAACCTGGGAGGGGGTAAACCTGGGAGGGGGTAAACCTGGGAGGGGGGTAAACCTGGGAGGGGGGGGTGAACCTGGGAGGGGGGGGTGAACCTGGGAGGGGGTAAACCTGGGAGGGAGGTAAACCTGGGAGGGGGGTAAACCTGGGAGGGGGGGGGTGAACCTGGGAGGGAGGTAAACCTGGGAGGGGCATAAACCTGGGAGGGAGGTAAACCTGGGAGGGGGTAAACCTGGGAGGAGGGTAAACCTGGGAAGAGGGTAAACCTGGGAGGGGAGTAAACCTGGGAGGGGGGTAAACCTGGGAGGGGGTAAACCTGGGAGGGGGGTAAACCTGAGAGGAGAGTAAACCTGGGAGGGGGTAAACCTGGGAGGGGGTAAACCTGGGAGGAGAGTAAACCTGAGAGGAGAGTAAACCTGGGAGGGGGTAAACCTGGGAGGGGGGTAAACCTGGGAGGGGGTAAACCTGGGAGGGGGTAAACCTGGGAGGGGGGTAAACCTGGGAGGGGAGTAAACCTGGGAGGGGGGTAAACCTGGGAGGGGGGTAAACCTGGGAGGGAGGTAAACCTGGGAGGGGGGTAAACCTGGGAGGGGAGTAAACCTGGGAGGGGGGTAAACCTGGGAGGGGGTAAACCTGGGAGGAGAGTAAACCTGAGAGGAGAGTAAACCTGGGAGGGGGTAAACCTGGGAGGGGGTAAACCTGGGAGGAGAGTAAACCTGAGAGGAGAGTAAACCTGGGAGGGGGTAAACCTGGGAGGGGGGTAAACCTGGGAGGGGGTAAACCTGGGAGGGGGTAAACCATGCCTGCAGAGGAGAAGAGACACTGAACTGTTGCCGGTGACGGCGAGGTGCTGCTGAACCTCACCACCACCACCACCACCACCACCACCACCACCACCACCAGCACCACCACCAGCAGCAGCAGCAGCAGCTTGGTCAGTGGACATGAATCCAGCGAGGGAAGGTCCTCTCTGGGGTCCTTCAGAAAGCAAAGGGTCTCCAACTCTGCTTTGCTGTGGCTGGGTAACAGCTCTCTGCCCGACTGGGTCCCACTTCCTGTTGTTGGGACTGGAAACAGTAGAGGCAAACAGGGAAACAAGGTCGTGATGAATTTACATTGAATTCAGTGATTTAAAAAATATATTTTTTTATTGATGTTTGAACCAGTGTTGCATACAAACCATTGTTCTACATACAAAATGTCCAGCTGAACTGGTTTCATACATATATAAACAGAAACTATTATAGTGGGGTATACAAACAGTAGAAACTATTATAGTGGGGTATACAAACAGTAGAAACTATTATAGTGGGGTACATAAACAGTAGAAACTATTATAGTGGGGTACATAAACAGTAGAAACTATTATAGTGGGGTACATAAACAGTAGAAACTATTATAGTGGGGTACATAAACAGTAGAAACTATTATAGTGGGGTATACAAACAGTAGAAACTATTATAGTGGGGTATACAAACAGTAGAAACTATTATAGTGGGGTACATAAACAGTAGACACTATTATAGTGGGGTATACAAACAGTAGAAACTATTATAGTGGGGTACACAAACAGTAGAAACTATTATAGTGGGGTATACAAACAGTAGAAACTATTATAGTGGGGTACATAAACAGTAGAAACTATTATAGTGGGGTATACAAACAGTAGAAACTATTATAGTGGGGTATACAAACAGTAGAAACTATTATAGTGGGGTACATAAACAGTAGACACTATTATAGTGGGGTATACAAACAGTAGAAACTATTATAGTGGGGTATACAAACAGTAGAAACTATTATAGTGGGGTATACAAACAGTAGAAACTATTATAGTGGGGTACATAAACAGTAGAAACTATTATAGTGGGATATACAAACAGTAGAAGCTATTATAGTGGGGTACACAAACAGTAGAAACTATTATAGTAGGGTATACAAACAGTAGAAACTATTATAGTGGGGTATACAAACAGTAGAAACTATTATAGTGGGGTACACAAACAGTAGAAACTATTATAGTGGGGTACATAAACAGTAGAAACTATTACAGTGGGGTACACAAACAGTAGAAACTATTATAGTGGGGTATACAAACAGTAGAAACTATTATAGTGGGGTACATAAACAGTAGAAACTATTATAGTGGGGTACATAAACAGTAGAAACTATTATAGTGGGGTATACAAACAGTAGAAACTATTATAGTGGGGTACACAAACAGTAGAAACTATTATAGTGGGGTATACAAACAGTAGAAACTATTATAGTGGGGTATACAAACAGTAGAAACTATTATAGTGGGGTACACAAACAGTAGAAACTATTATAGTGGGGTACATAAACAGTAGAAACTATTATAGTGGGGTACATAAACGGTAGAAGCTATTGTAGTGGGGTATACAAACAGTAGAAACTATTATAGTGGGGTATACAAACAGTAGAAACTATTATAGTGGGGAACACAAACAATATAAACTATTATAGTGGGGTATACAAACAGTAGAAACTATTACAGTGGGGTACACAAACAGTAGAAACTATTATAGTGGGGTACACGAACAATATAAGCTATTATAGTGGGGTATACAAACAGTAGAAACTATTATAGTGGGGTACATAAACAATAGAAACTATTATAGTGGGGTACATAAACAGTAGAAACTATTATAGTGGGGTACATAAACAATAGAAACTATTATAGTGGGGTACATAAACAGTAGAAACTATTATAGTGGGGTACATAAACAGTAGAAACTATTATAGTGGGGTACATAAACAGTAGAAACTATTATAGTGGGGTATACAAACAGTAGAAACTATTATAGTTGGGTACATAAACAGTAGAAACTATTACAGTGGGGTACACAAACAATAGAAACTATTATAGTGGGGTACATAAACAGTAGAAACTATTATAGTGGGGTACATAAACAATAGAAACTATTATAGTGGGGTACATAAACAATAGAAACTATTATAGTGGGGTACATAAACAATAGAAACTATTATAGTGGGGTACATAAACAATAGAAACTATTATAGTGGGGTACATAAACAGTAGAAACTATTATAGTGGGGTACATAAACAGTAGAAACTATTATAGTGGGGTACATAAACAGTAGAAACTATTATAGTGGGGTACATAAACAGTAGAAACTATTATAGTGGGGTACATAAACAGTAGAAACTATTATAGTGGGGTACATAAACAGTAGAAACTATTATAGTGGGGTACACAGACAGTAGAAACTGGTCTGACCGCCTCTGCCAGTACAAGTTCGGCCTGCAGTTCAGCCCAGGCAGAGACAATGTTGTGGCCGACCTGCTCTCTCGCTGTGTCTCCACCCCAGCTCCACAGACGGACACTGACTGTGTGGAAAAGGACATTGTCCAAATGCTACACACACCCCTCCAGGACACTGTCTCTCTGCAGGAGCTGAGGGCAGCCTCCGAACAGGACCCTGTCCTCTCCCAGCTCCCCACCTACATCCAGAACGGCTGGCCTCACAAGGTCCCAGAGGAGCTGGCTGCGTTCTCCCGAGTCAGACAGGAGCTCTCCTGCTGGAACGACTCCTGCCTGGCACGTGGGTTCTGCACAGTGGTCCCAGTGTTTTGAATACGGCGCATGAAGGCCACCTGGGCATTGTGAAACTGAAACAGCGCTGCCGAGACCTGGTGTGGTGGCCGGGGATAGACAGAGATATTGAGGCTCTGGTGAAGGACTGTTCTGCCTGCCTTGTGAGTGGCAAGACTGGCCACCAGGCTCCCCCACCCCTGCAACCTCTCGCCTGGCCCTCTCAGCCCTGGGAACACCTGCAGTTGGACATTTGTGGTGAGATCCATGGAGTTCCCCACCACCACCAACGCTTCATGGTGGTCGCCTACGATCTACACTCAAAATGGCCTGAACTCACCACTTCCGGCACTGTGACCTCACAGATCATCATCGACTTCCTGGACTCTCTTTTCTCTCGCTGGGGCCTCCCAAAGGCCATCACCACTGACAACGGCCCTCAGCTGGTCTCTGCTGAGTTCACTGCTTATCTCGAAAGCAAGGGCATCCATCATATACGCACTGCGTACTACCACCCCCAGGCCAATGGCGGCGTTGAACGTTTTCACCAGTCACTGAAGAACGGCCTCAGAGCACACATGGCCCAAGGGCGCTCTTTCACGCAGGCCATCCGTCACACTCTGCTGCACTATCGGGCCACACAGCACTCGACCACAGGCGTCTCCCCAGCCTCTCTCATGCTAGGCCGGGAACTGTGCATGCCCCTTGACAGGCTCCGCCCCTCCACACCTCAGGCACCTCCCTCTGGGGTCAGAGCCTCAGTCACTCGTCAGCAGACGAACCAGGGTGCCAGACATCAATGTGTCAGACTGGGTCAGGGTCCGCAGGCCCCACAGGGACAATAAAATGGCTTCATACTGGTCCTCTCCTCTCCAAGTCACCCGTCAGCTGGGCCCACCACCCACCTCCTCAGCGATGGCACTCGGTGGCCCTCCAGTCGTCTACGGAAGGTGTCAGCTCCGCCACACACAGCTGGTGACACAACCTTAGCCATTCCCTCAGCATGGCGAGACGCCCCGGGGCTTCATGCAGCTCCTACACGGGCCCCAGACATTCCTGGGCCTCAGCTTCCCCTGCCCCCCCCCCTCCCCACCTCGGCCTGCCCAGCCTCAGGCCGCCCCGCGACCTGTTCACACACGTTTACGCCCTGGCCACCTAGACCAGTGGTTCTCCACCTTTCTGGGGTCCTGGACCCCCTGCGTATGTTTGATCTACCCTGAGAACCCCTCCACCTGATCTTGGGGGAGGGGGGTTGCAGTTTGATAGAAACAGTAGAAACTGCATTTTAAATTGCATTATAGCATTTATTCACTCTTTGGGGCAAAAATAAGAGCTTTCAGTTGTAACATAGATATAGTTAACAAGACAGAATTCTTATGCAGTAACTTTCAGATATATGTAACAACACAGAATTCTTATGCAGTAACTTTCAGATATATGTAACAAAACAGAATATGTATTCAGCAACTTTCAGATATATGTAACAAAACAGAATATGTATTCAGCAACTTTCAGATATATGTAACAAAACAGAATTCTTATGCAGTAACTTTCAGAAATATGTAACAACACAGAATATGTATTCAGTAACTTTCAGATATATGTAACAAAACAGAATATGTATTCAGCAACTTTCAGATATATGTAACAAAACAGAATATGTATTCAGTAACTTTCAGATATATGTAACAAAACAGAATATGTATTCAGTAACTTTCAGATATATGTAACAAAACAGAATATGTATTCAGTAACTTTCAGATATATGTAACAAAACAGAATATGTATTCAGTAACTTTCAGATATATGTAACAAAACAGAATATGTGTTCAGTAACTTTCAGATATATGTAACAACACAGAATATGTATTCAGTAACTTTCAGATATATGTAACAAAACAGAATTCTTATGCAGTAACTTTCAGATATATGTAACAAAACAGAATATGTATTCAGTAACTTTCAGATATATGTAACAAAACAGAATATGTATTCAGTAACTTTCAGATATATGTAACAAAACAGAATATGTATTCAGTAACGTTCAGATATATGTAACAAAACAGAATTCTTATGCAGTAACTTTCAGATATATGTAACAAAACAGAATTCTTATGCAGTAACTTTCAGATATATGTAACAAAACAGAATATGTATTCAGTAACTTTCAGATATATGTAACAAAACAGAATATGTATTCAGTAACTTTCAGATATATGTAACAAAACAGAATTCTTATGCAGTAACTTTCAGATATATGTAACAAAACAGAATTCTTATGCAGTAACTTTCAGATATATGTAACAAAACAGAATATGTATTCAGTAACTTTCAGATATATGTAACAAAACACAATATGTATTCAGTAACTTTCAGATATATGTAACAAAACAGAATATGTATTCAGTAACTTTCAGATATGTGTAACAAAACAGAATATGTATTCAGTAACTTTCAGATATATGTAACAAAACAGAATATGTGTTCAGTAACTTTCAGATATGTGTAACAACACAGAATATGTATTCAGTAACTTTCAGATATATGTAACAAAACAGAATATGTATTCAGTAACTTTCAGATATATGTAACGAAACAGAATTCTTATGCAGTAACTTTCAGATATATGTAACAAAACAGAATATGTATTCAGTAACTTTCAGATATATGTAACAAAACAGAATATGTATTCAGTAACTTTCAGATATATGTAACAAAACAGAATATGTATTCAGTAACTTTCAGATATGTGTAACAAAACAGAATATGTATTCAGTAACTTTCAGATATATGTAACAAAACAGAATATGTGTTCAGTAACTTTCAGATATATGTAACAAAACAGAATTCTTATGCAGTAACTTTCAGATATATGTAACAAAACAGAATATGTATTCAGTAACTTTCAGATATGTGTAACAACACAGAATATGTATTCAGTAACTTTCAGATATATGTAACAAAACAGAATATGTATTCAGTAACTTTCAGATATATGTAACAAAACAGAATATGTATTCAGTAACGTTCAGATATGTGTAACAAAACAGAATATGTATTCAGTAACTTTCAGATATATGTAACAAAACAGAATTCTTATGCAGTAACTTTCAGATATATGTAACAAAACAGAATATGTATTCAGTAACTTTCAGATATGTGTAACAACACAGAATATGTATTCAGTAACTTTCAGATATATGTAACAAAACAGAATATGTATTCAGTAACTTTCAGATATATGTAACAAAACAGAATATGTATTCAGTAACTTTCAGATATATGTAACAAAACAGAATATGTATGCAGTAACTTTCAGATATATGTAACAAAACAGAATATGTATGCAGTAACTTTCAGATATATGTAACAAAACAGAATATGTATTCAGTAACTTTCAGATATATGTAACAAAACAGAATATGTATGCAGTAACTTTCAGATATATGTAACAAAACAGAATATGTATTCAGTAACTTTCAGATATATGTAACAAAACAGAATATGTATTCAGTAACTTTCAGATATATGTAACAACACAGAATATGTATTCAGTAACTTTCAGATATATGTAACAAGACAGAATATGTATTCAGTAACTTTCAGATATATGTAACAACACAGAATATGTATTCAGTAACGTTCAGATATATGTAACAAAACAGAATATGTATTCAGTAACTTTCAGATATATGTAACAAAACAGAATATGTATTCAGTAACTTTCAGATATATGTAACAAAACAGAATTCTTATGCAGTAACTTTCAGATATATGCAACAAAACAGAATATGTATTCAGTAACTTTCAGATATGTGTAACAACACAGAATATGTATTCAGTAACTTTCAGATATATGTAACAAAACAGAATATGTATTCAGTAACTTTCAGATATATGTAACAAAACAGAATATGTATTCAGTAACTTTCAGATATATGTAACAAAACAGAATATGTATTCAGTAACTTTCAGATATATGTAACAAAACAGAATTCTTATGCAGTAACTTTCAGATATATGTAACAAAACAGAATATGTATTCAGTAACTTTCAGATATATGTAACAAAACAGAATATGTATTCAGTAACTTTCAGATATATGTAACAAAACAGAATATGTATTCAGTAACTTTCAGATATGTGTAACAAAACAGAATATGTATTCAGTAACTTTCAGATATATGTAACAAAACAGAATATGTGTTCAGTAACTTTCAGATATATGTAACAACACAGAATATGTATTCAGTAACTTTCAGATATATGTAACAAAACAGAATATGTATTCAGTAACTTTCAGATATATGTAACGAAACAGAATTCTTATGCAGTAACTTTCAGATATATGTAACAAAACAGAATATGTATTCAGTAACTTTCAGATATATGTAACAAAACAGAATATGTATTCAGTAACTTTCAGATATATGTAACAAAACAGAATATGTATTCAGTAACTTTCAGATATGTGTAACAAAACAGAATATGTATTCAGTAACTTTCAGATATATGTAACAAAACAGAATATGTGTTCAGTAACTTTCAGATATATGTAACAAAACAGAATTCTTATGCAGTAACTTTCAGATATATGTAACAAAACAGAATATGTATTCAGTAACTTTCAGATATGTGTAACAACACAGAATATGTATTCAGTAACTTTCAGATATATGTAACAAAACAGAATATGTATTCAGTAACTTTCAGATATATGTAACAAAACAGAATATGTATTCAGTAACGTTCAGATATGTGTAACAAAACAGAATATGTATTCAGTAACTTTCAGATATATGCAACAAAACAGAATTCTTATGCAGTAACTTTCAGATATATGTAACAAAACAGAATATGTATTCAGTAACTTTCAGATATGTGTAACAACACAGAATATGTATTCAGTAACTTTCAGATATATGTAACAAAACAGAATATGTATTCAGTAACTTTCAGATATATGTAACAAAACAGAATATGTATTCAGTAACTTTCAGATATATGTAACAAAACAGAATATGTATGCAGTAACTTTCAGATATATGTAACAAAACAGAATATGTATGCAGTAACTTTCAGATATATGTAACAAAACAGAATATGTATTCAGTAACTTTCAGATATATGTAACAAAACAGAATATGTATGCAGTAACTTTCAGATATATGTAACAAAACAGAATATGTATTCAGTAACTTTCAGATATATGTAACAAAACAGAATATGTATTCAGTAACTTTCAGATATATGTAACAACAAAGAATATGTATTCAGTAACTTTCAGATATATGTAACAAGACAGAATATGTATTCAGTAACTTTCAGATATATGTAACAACACAGAATATGTATTCAGTAACGTTCAGATATATGTAACAAAACAGAATATGTATTCAGTAACTTTCAGATATATGTAACAAAACAGAATATGTATTCAGTAAATTTCAGATATATGTAACAAAACAGAATTCTTATGCAGTAACTTTCAGATATATGCAACAAAACAGAATATGTATTCAGTAACTTTCAGATATGTGTAACAACACAGAATATGTATTCAGTAACTTTCAGATATATGTAACAAAACAGAATATGTATTCAGTAACTTTCAGATATATGTAACAAAACAGAATATGTATTCAGTAACTTTCAGATATATGTAACAACACAGAATATGTATTCAGTAACTTTCAGATATATGTAACAAAACAGAATATGTATTCAGTAACTTTCAGATATATGTAACAAAACAGAATATGTATTCAGTAACTTTCAGATATATGTAACAAAACAGAATATGTATTCAGTAACTTTCAGATATATGTAACAAAACAGAATATGTATTCAGTAACTTTCAGATATATGTAACAAAACAGAATTCTTATGCAGTAACTTTCAGATATATGTAACAAAACAGAATATGTATTCAGTAACTTTCAGATATGTGTAACAACACAGAATATGTATTCAGTAACTTTCAGATATATGTAACAAAACAGAATATGTATTCAGTAACTTTCAGATATATGTAACAAAACAGAATATGTATTCTGTAACTTTCAGATATACGTAACAAAACAGAATATGTATTCAGTAACTTTCAGATATATGTAACAAAACAGAATATGTATTCAGTAACTTTCAGATATATGTAACAACACAGAATATGTATTCAGTAACTTTCAGATATATGTAACAAAACAGAACATGTATTCAGTAACTTTCAGATATATGTAACAAAACAGAATTCTTATGCAGTAACTTTCAGATATATGTAACAAAACAGAATATGTATTCAGTAACTTTCAGATATATGTAACAAAACAGAATATGTGTTCAGTAACTTTCAGATATACGTAACAAAACAGAATATGTATTCAGTAACTTTCAGATATATGTAACAAAACAGAATATGTATTCAGTAACTTTCAGATATATGTAACAAAACAGAATATGTATTCAGTAACTTTCAGATATATGTAACAAAACAGAATTCTTATGCAGTAACTTTCAGATATATGTAACAAAACAGAATATGTATTCAGTAACTTTCAGATATATGTAACAAAACAGAATATGTATTCAGTAACTTTCAGATATATGTAACAACACAGAATATGTATTCAGTAACTTTCAGATATATGTAACAACACAGAATATGTATTCAGTAACTTTCAGATATATGTAACAACACAGAATATGTATTCAGTAACTTTCAGATATATGTAACAACACAGAATGTGTATTCAGTAACTTTCAGATATATGTAACAAAACAGAATATGTATTCAGTAACTTTCAGATATATGTAACAACACAGAATATGTATTCAGTAACTTTCAGATATATGTAACAACACAGAATATGTATTCAGTAACTTTCAGATATATGTAACAACACAGAATATGTATTCAGTAACTTTCAGATATATGTAACAACACAGAATATGTATTCAGTAACTTTTAGCAATGCAAACGGGGGCGAGATCTCTTATTAAAATACAATAAATTACACTTGTGAAACAGATGTAATTAGAGAAAAAAGTCCTGTTACCCTTTATAGTTTAGGTAGATAAAGGTCTCAGTCACATTTGAGTAAAATAATCCTATTTCTATAAATGTCATAGGATCTTTTTTTTAAAGATATTTTATTTTAACGGCCCCCTTGCAATTACACCACGGACCACTAGGGGTCCGCGGACCCCCGGTTGGGAAACACTGACCTAGAGGACGTTGTGTCAACCTTTCATGTTTGAAATCTTGTCGGGGGGGGGGGTGTTATGTCTGCACCCTGGATCACCAGCGCTGCAATTAGTTAATGAGAGCGTTGTTCTGTTGTGCTGTGATTGATTGACATGTGTTGCCTAGTGCTTCTGTGACGGTTTAATCTTTGAAATGTGACGTCAGCACGCTAGATCACCGGTGCTGCATTTGGTTGATGTTGGCATCGTTCTATTGCGCCGTGATTGACGTGTGATGCCCAGTGGTTCTGTTATTGTTCCATCCTGCCGGGGGGGGGGGTAGGGGTGGGGGTGGTTGGGGGGTGGAGGTGGGGGGTGGGTTATATCTGCACACATCGACAGTGCTGCGTTTGATTTGATTTGGCGCCGTTCTATTGCGCTGGGATGGCTTGGTGACGCCTGCGGGCTCTGGGTCGTTTGGTCGGGTCTGCCTGTGACGCTGCGTCGGTCTGATAAACAAGGCAACGCAGAGGCCGTGTGGCGCGACAGCGCTGCGTCCTGACGTCATTTCTAAACACACTACCCCCCCTCCCCCGCCGTGTGTGTGTGTGTGTGTGTGTGTGTGTGTGTGTGTGTGTGTGTGTGTGTGTGTGTGTGTGTGTGAAATAGCCCGTGGGCAGGGTTTGGGCGGGAAGTGGTGTGGGTTAATAGGTGTAACGGGTGTACTACCTACCTATCTACCTTTTTTCTCTTGTAGCGCCTGCCTGGGTGGCTACAGCCCAGCAGGTGGCGCTAGTACCTAGAACAACCAAAAGTGACCGCCCCCGGACCAAGCAACCTATCACATCCCTTCTTCCGGGAGCAGTGCGAGGTGAACCCGGAAGTGATGGTGTTTGTTTAGCAGCTCCGCTTGCCTGACCCGTCCAGCCGAACAGCACCGGGTGTAGCATGGGTCCGTGTGCGGGCTGACGAGCTTCGGGATACGCGCGTGTGTGTGTGTGAGCGGAACTGCGGGCAGTAAAAACAAACCGTCCCGAGGTCTCGGTTCGGTCCTACTGAAGGGGGACGGCGCCAACATGGCAGCGGGCAGCGACGGCAGCCCCGGCGGGGAGGAGAAGACGGCGAGCCGCCGCCAGACGGAAGGTAGGACGTGTCAGGTCTTACACCACACCACTTGTCATTACCTGCGGCGGAAATGAAACGAATATTCTCAAAGTCCATGAGGACTCGGACGGGGTCCGCATGGCTGCCGCCGTGTCGGTCCGTGACGGGTTGTCGGAGGGTCCTCGTACCCCCGTCAGCGTCTAGTTAGATGACGTCTGGACGTGTTTACTGTTTTTATTGGACAGGACGGTAGAGTCGGACAGGGGACAGGACGGTAGAGTCGGACAGTAGAGTCGGACAG
>NC_079212.1:2051583-2124083 GCF_029633865.1 Lampris incognitus | reverse complement strand
GGCAGCAAGTGCCTGGTTTCTAGTGGAGTTTTATTGGTTTCTAGTGGCGTTTCATTGGTTTCTAGTGGAGTTTCATTGGTTTCTAGTGGAGTTTTATTGGTTTCTAGTGGCGTTTCATTGGTTTCTAGTGGAGTTTTATTGGTTTCTAGTGGAGTTTTATTGGTTTCTAGTGGAGTTTCATTGGTTTCTAGTGGAGTTTTATTGGTTTCTAGTGGCGTTTCATTGGTTTCTAGTGGAGTTTCATTGGTTTCTAGTGGAGTTTTATTGGTTTCTAGTGGCGTTTCATTGGTTTCTAGTGGAGTTTCATTGGTTTCTAGTGGAGTTTCATTGGTTTCTAGTGGAGTTTTATTGGTTTCTAGTGGAGTTTTAGAGGCTCACCAGAGATGCGTGATCTTTAAACATCAGATTATTTCTGTCGTGAAGTAAACGTGCTGATGTGTGGCTGGTGAATTAATCTGTATTCTAATCTGATTTATAATATCAGAGAAGTCATCAGCTGAGCAGCCTCGGGTGGCGCTGCTGGTCTCCGTGTACTGCCTTGCAGGCTGTAACATGGAGGGCGTGGTAACAGGTCGTTGGCCTCCAGCAGCCGCTGACACCTCATTAACCCTCCGCGTACCGGAGCAGTGCACACATGAGACGTGTGACGGTCAGCCGGCGTAGTTTTACAGTGGTCCTGTCAGGCTGACGTCAGCGCTTACCGAGCATGTAGTGTGTTACACAATACCGGTCCACAGTCTGTTAGTTCCCAACTTTGAAAATGTACCTGAAAGTAGTCAGTATTTACTTGCTTTATATCTGTTGAGCAGCACAACATTTACACATAAATGGTATTGAATGTCTTTGCCCTGGAAAGTGTATTAATGACACAGTTTTACACGTTCTCCATCCTTTTAGCCCCAACATGGAGATTCTAAATGATCCCTTGCTTAACAAATGGCTGCTTGGGCAGCTTTGTCCTTCTGAAGAGTCGACATCAACGATCATTTTCAGATTGTTTTCTTCCTGCTGTGAACAGGAGGTTTAATTAATCTCCCATCAGTCAACACTGCAGGATATTCAAACATCTGTACTGTACTGTCATGGCTGTTCCACTTCCTGGGTTGTGTGTTACCTGGTTCCTGTGGTACACAAGATGTTGAGGAGGAACAGTAAGTGAACTGCATTATTTTAACCCTTTCCTTTGTTGTTGTTGTTGTGTATTTCCTGTTTCCTGCAGTGAACAGGAAGTTGAAGTACATCAGCCTAGCTGTGTTGGTGGTCCAGAATGCATCGCTCATCCTTAGCATCCGATATGTGCGCACGTTGCCTGGCGACCGTTTCTACACAACATCAGCTGTTGTCATGGCAGAGATCCTGAAAGTCTTCACCTGCCTGCTGATCATCCTGCTGCACAGGAAATGTAAGGAGGAGGAGGAGGTGGGGTGTAGCTAACTGGTTAGATGGTTTGTGAATTGGGAACGGGGTGGGTGGCTGGATGGTTGACAGGTTGGTGAGTTGGGGATTTGGGGATTTCATGTTGGTTGGGCAGTGAGTTCTTTACTTAGTAAGCTGGCTACGTAGATGGCTGGACTGTTACACGGTTGCAGTTCCTTATGTAGCTAAATATGTTGCTAGCTGTTGGTGAGCTAGTAAAAGTTTAAACTTAGGGCAGCCGGGTAGCATAGCAGTCTGCTCCGTTGCCTAGCAACACAGGGATCGCTGGTTTGAATCCCCGTGTTGCCTCTGGCTTGGTCGGGTGTAGAATAGACCACTATGCTACCCAGATGCCCCACAGGGGGATTTGAACTGTCAATTCTCGTGTTGATAGGCAATAAAATAGACCGCCATGCTACCCGGATGCCACAAATGATGCTATCTTTGTCTTTCTTGGTTTGTCTTTCTGTGTGTGTGTGTGTGTGTGTGTGTGTGTGTGTAGGTAATGTGAAGGACACAGTCTTGTGCCTGGTGGATTCCATAGTGTTTCAGTATAAAGACACACTGAAACTCTCTGTTCCCTCTCTGATCTACACGCTACAAAACAACCTGCAGTACGTCGCAATCTCCAACCTGCCTGCTGCCACCTTCCAGGTACCCGGTCTTTCTCCCAGTCTGTCTTCTGTCTGTCTGTCTGTCTGTTATCACCAGTGAGCAGAAGAAGAAAACCTCTCCCTGCTCCTCCTCCAGGTGACCTACCAGTTGAAGATCCTGACCACGGCGCTGTTCAGTGTGTTGATGTTGAGGAAGTCCTTATCCAGAGTCCAGTGGGTCTCTCTGCTGCTGCTTTTTGCAGGTGTCGCCATTGTTCAGGTAGCAGCAGACACCCCCTACACATACACATGCACACACACACATGCACACATGCCCATCTACACACACACACACACACACACACACACCTGGACATCTGGTTTATAATCTGTACACACACACACCTGGACGTCTGGTTTATAATCTACACACACACACACACACACACACACACACCTGGACGTCTGGTTTAAAATCTGTACACACACACACACACACCTAGACGTCTGGTTTATAATCTACACACACACACACACACACACCTGGACGTCTGGTTTATAATCTACACACACACACCTGGACGTCTGGTTTAAAATCTGTACACACACACACACACCTGGACGTCAGGTTTATAATCTGTACACACACACACCTGGACGTCTGGTTTATAATCTGTACACACACACACACACCTGGACGTCTGGTTTAAAATCTGTACACACACACACACACACACCTGGACATCTGGTTTATAATCTACACACACACACACACACACCTGGACGTCTGGTTTATAATCTACACACACACACCTGGACGTCTGGTTTATAATTTATACACACACACACCTGGACGTCTGGTTTATAATCTATACACACACACTCACACACACACACCTGGACATCTGGTTTATAATCTATACACACACACACACACCTGGACGTCTGGTTTATAATCTACACACACACACCTGGACGTCTGGTTTATAATTTATACACACACACTCACACACACACACCTGGACATCTGGTTTATAATCTGTACACACACACACCTGGACGTCTGGTTTATAATCTATACACACACACACCTGGACGTCTGGTTTATAATCTACACACACACACCTGGACGTCTGGTTTATAATTTATACACACACACACCTGGACGTCTGGTTTATAATCTACACACACACACACACACCTGGACGTCTGGTTTATAATCTACACACACACACCTGGACGTCTGGTTTATAATTTATACACACACACTCACACACACACCTGGACATCTGGTTTATAATCTGTACACACACACACCTGGACGTCTGGTTTATAATCTATACACACACACACCTGGACATCTGGTTTATAATCTACACACACACACACACACACCTGGACGTCTGGTTTATAATCTACACACACACACCTGGACGTCTGGTTTATAATTTATACACACACACACCTGGACGTCTGGTTTATAATCTATACACACACACTCACACACACACACACACCTGGACATCTGGTTTATAATCTATACACACACACTCACACACACACACCTGGACATCTGGTTTATAATTTATACACACACACACACACACCTGGACGTCTGGTTTATAATCTATACACACACACTCACACACACACACCTGGACGTCTGGTTTATAATCTATACACACACTCACACACACACACCTGGACGTCTGGTTTATAATTTATACACACACACACACACACCTGGACGTCTGGTTTATAATCTATACACACACACTCACACACACACACCTGGACGTCTGGTTTATAATCTATACACACACACACCTGGACGTCTGGTTTATAATCTATACACACACACACCTGGACGTCTGGTTTATAATCTGTACACACACACACCTGGACATCTGGTTTATAATCTGTACACACACACACCTGGACGTCTGGTTTATAATCTATACACACACACACCTGGACATCTGGTTTATAATCTGTACACACACACACCTGGACGTCTGGTTTATAATCTATACACACACACACCTGGATGTCTGGTTTATAATCTATACACACACACACCTGGACGTCTGGTTTATAATCTGTACACACACACACCTGGACGTCTGGTTTATAATCTGTACACACACACACACACCTGGACGTCTGGTTTATAATCTGTACACACACACACCTGGACATCTGGTTTATAATCTGTACACACACACACCTGGACATCTGGTTTATAATCTATACACACACACACCTGGATGTCTGGTTTATAATCTATACACACACACACCTGGACGTCTGGTTTATAATCTGTACACACACACACCTGGACGTCTGGTTTATAATCTGTACACACACACACACACACACACACACACACACACACACCTGGACGTCTGGTTTATAATCTATACACACACACACCTGGACATCTGGTTTATAATCTATACACACACACACCTGGACGTCTGGTTTATAATCTATACACACACACACCTGGACATCTGGTTTATAATCTATACACACACACACCTGGACGTCTGGTTTATAATCTATACACACACACACCTGGACGTCTGGTTTATAATCTGTACACACACACACCTGGATGTCTGGTTTATAATCTATACACACACACACCTGGACATCTGGTTTATAATCTGTACACACACACACCTGGACATCTGGTTTATAATCTATACACACACACACCTGGATGTCTGGTTTATAATCTATACACACACACACCTGGACGTCTGGTTTATAATCTGTACACACACACACCTGGACATCTGGTTTATAATCTATACACACACACACCTGGATGTCTGGTTTATAATCTATACACACACACACCTGGACGTCTGGTTTATAATCTGTACACACACACACCTGGACGTCTGGTTTATAATCTGTACACACACACACACACCTGGACGTCTGGTTTGTAATCTGTACACACACACACACACCTGGACGTCTGGTTTATAATCTGTACACACACACACCTGGACGTCTGGTTTATAATCTGTACACACACACACCTGGACGTCTGGTTTATAATCTATACACACACACACCTGGACGTCTGGTTTATAATCTATACACACACACACCTGGACGTCTGGTTTATAATCTGTACACACACACACCTGGACGTCTGGTTTATAATCTGTACACACACACACCTGGACGTCTGGTTTAAAATCTGTACACACACACACACACACACACACACACACCTGGACATCTGGTTTATAATCTGTACACACACACACACACCTGGACGTCGGGTTTAAAATCAGTACACACACACACACACACACCTGGACATCTGGTTTATAATCTACACACACACACACACACCTGGACGTCTGGTTTATAATCTACACACACACACACACACCTGGACGTCTGGTTTATAATCTATACACACACACTCACACACACACACCTGGACGTCAGGTTTATAATCTGTACACACACACACCTGGACGTCTGGTTTAAAATCTGTACACACACACACACACACACACACAGCTGGACATCTGGTTTATAATCTACACACACACACACACACACACACCTGGACGTCTGGTTTATAATCTATACACACACACTCACACACACACACCTGGACGTCTGGTTTATAATCTATACACACACACACACACACCTGGACGTCTGGTTTATAATCCACACACACACACACACACACACACACAGCTGGACGTCTGGTTTATAGTCTACACACACACACACACACACACAGCTGGACGTCTGGTTTATAGTCCACACACACACAGCTGGACGTCTGGTTTATAGTCCACACACACACACACACACACAGCTGGACGTCTGGTTTATAGTCCACACACACACACACACACACACACACACAGCTGGACGTCTGGTTTATAGTCCACACACACACACACACACACACACAGCTGGACGTCTGGTTTATAGTCCACACACACACACACAGCTGGACGTCTGGTTTATAGTACACACACACACACACACACAGCTGGACGTCTGGTTTATAGTCCACACACACACACACACACACACACACACACACACACACAGCTGGACGTCTGGTTTATAGTCCACACACACACACACACACACAGCTGGACGTCTGGTTTATAGTCCACACACACACACACACACACAGCTGGACGTCTGGTTTATAGTCCACACACACACACACACACACACACACACACACACACACACACACACACACACACACAGCTGGACGTCTGGTTTATAGTCCACACACACACACACAGCTGGACGTCTGGTTTATAGTCCACACACACACACACACACACACACACAGCTGGACGTCTGGTTTATAGTCCACACACACACACACACACACACACACACACACACACACACACACACACACACACACACACAGCTGGACGTCTGGTTTATAGTCTACACACACACACACACACAGCTGGACGTCTGGTTTATAGTCCACACACACACACACACACACACACACAGCTGGACGTCTGGTTTATAGTCCACACACACACACACACACACACACACACACACACAGCTGGACGTCTGGTTTATAGTCCACACACACACACACACACACACACACACACACACACACAGCTGGACGTCTGGTTTATAGTCCACACACACACACACACACAGCTGGACGTCTGGTTTATAGTCCACACACACACACACACACACACACAGCTGGACGTCTGGTTTATAGTCCACACACACACACACACACACACACAGCTGGACGTCTGGTTTATAGTCTACACACACACACACACACACACACAGCTGGACGTCTGGTTTATAGTCCACACACACACACACACACACACACACACACACAGCTGGACGTCTGGTTTATAGTCCACACACACACACACACACACACACACACACACACCTGGACGTCTGGTTTATAGTCCACACACACACACACACACACACACAGCTGGACGTCTGGTTTATAGTCCACACACACACACACACACACACAGCTGGACGTCTGGTTTATAGTCCACACACACACACACACACACACACAGCTGGACGTCTGGTTTATAGTCCAGTATCTGCTGCAGAGGTAGGATCAGAAATCAGCCTCACATGTGTTGGGACTGCGTAGCAGGCTAACAAGTTAGCTTAGCTAGCTAGCTAACAGCTAGCGTCCTCACGTTGACTGCCTGGTCCTCCAGCTGTGCGTTGCAGGGAGCTTGTGTGTGGCTTTATAAACCAGTGCTGTCCAGGTCTGTACTACTAAAGGTCTCCTTTTCTCAAACATGTGGACTGAGCTGAGGCAAGACGCCGCAGCTTATTGAGACCCATCAGAAAAAAGAAGTCATGCTGAACACACCTCGTCAAATAATCAGGCTTATCGTTTTACTCACAGTTTGCCGCGTCCATGGGCTCAGCGGTTGGGTCAGGATGGGCATCCGGCTCACAGTTTTGCCAAATCATTATGCAGATTGACAAGACCATATCGGATTGGTTGAGGCTCCATACGGGAATGGTCGAGGCCCGGGTTAAAAACGGCCGCCATTGGTGCTGTGCCCTCACAGGGTACCGATGAAAACTATGAAATCCGCTGTGGCGGGGGCGTCCGGGTGGCGTGGCGCGGGCGTCCGGGTGGCGTGGCGGGGGCGTCCGGGTGGCGTGGCGGGGGCGTCCGGGTGGCGTGGCGGGGGCGTCCGGGGTGGCGTGGCGGGGGCGTCCGGGTGGGCGTGGCGGGGGCGTCCGGGTGGCGTGGCGGGGGCGTCCGGGTGGCGTGGCGCGGGCGTCCGGGTGGCGTGGCGGGGGCGTCCGGGTGGCGTGGCGCGGGCGTCCGGGTGGCGTGGCGGGGGCGTCCGGGTGGCGTGGCGGGGGCGTCCGGGTGGGCGTGGCGGGGGCGTCCGGGTGGCGTGGCGGGGGCGTCCGGGTGGCGTGGCGGGGGCGTCCGGGTGGCGTGGCGCGGGCGTCCGGGTGGCGTGGCGGGGGCGTCCGGGTGGGCGTGGCGCGGGCGTCCGGGTGGCGTGGCGCGGGCGTCCGGGTGGCGTGGCGGGGGCGTCCGGGTGGCGTGGCGGGGGCGTCCGGGTGGCGTGGTGGTCTATTCCGTTGCCTACCAACATGGGGATCCCAGTTCGAGTCCCCGTGTTGCCTCCGGCTTGGTCGGGCGTCCCTACAGACACAATTGGCCGTGTCTGTGGGTGGGAAGCCGGATGTGGGTATGTGTCCTGGGCGCTGCACTAGCGCCTCCTCTGGTCAGTCGGGGCGCCTGTTCGGGGGGAGGGGGAACTGGGGGGAATAGCGTGATCCTCTCATGTGCTACGTCCTCCTGGTGAAACTCCTCACTGTCAGGTGAAAAGAAGCAGCTGGTGACTCCACATGTATGGGAGGAGACATGTGGTAGTCTGCAGCCCTCCTGGATCAGCAGAGGAGGTGGAGCAGAGACCGGGACGGCTCGGGGAGTGAGGTAATTGGCCAGGTACAATTGGGGAGGGAAAAGGAGGAACCCCCTCCCCCCCCCAAAAAAAAACTGCTGTGGCAATCCCTGAGAAACAGGGAATAAGCCGAAAGAAGAAGATAATTTTACCCACAATCCCATGCAACCGTTTGCCCAGTTCAGAAGGTTAATCAATAGATTGATTGATGGCTAATGGTACCGGGCAGTATCTTATCTCGGTATCTTAACTGATTGGTTGATTAGTAAGTGATCCACATGAGTCATGAAAAGTACCGATTGCCTGATTGGTGTGTGAAGCGACTGGTTGGTCACTAATTGAACCAGCTTTGACAAGCTGGACTAGTTTATCAGTAAGGCAAATGCTTGGCTGACGAGAGGCTGATCTGATTGGTTGATGACAAGCTGATCTGATTGGTTTATCAGTTGCTGATTGGTTCTGCAGAAGCTGATCTGATTGGTTGTCTGATCTTTCAGGTTCAACAGGAAGGAAACAAGGAGGCTTCTCTTCAGGACAGCTCCGGTCAGAACTACACCGTCGGTCTCATCGCTGTGGTGATCAGCTGCCTGTCGTCGGGGTTCGCCGGCGTCTACTTTGAAAAGATCCTCAAGGGAAGCTCTGCCTCAGTCTGGGTGCGAAACGTCCAGCTGGGAATCTTCGGCACAGCACTCGGCATGCTAGGGCTGTGGTGGAATGACGGGCCTGCCATCGCAGAACACGGCTTCCTGTTTGGCTACACGCCGATGGTGTGGTGTGTCATCTTCAACCAGGCGTTTGGCGGGCTGCTGGTGGCGGTGGTGGTAAAATATGCAGACAACATCCTGAAAGGCTTTGCCACCTCCTTCTCCATTATTGTTTCAACGGTGATGTCCATCTACCTTTTCTCTTTCCACGTGGACTTCCTGTTCACTGCGGGGGCGGGGCTAGTCATTGGAGCTGTCTACATGTACAGTCTGCCCAAACCTGCAGGGGGAGGAGCCAGCTCCTCCTCTTCCAACCCTTCCGACTCTTCTTCCTCCCTGTCATCGTCAGGATGCGACAGCAGAACAAACGGAGGCTCTGAAATGGAGGCTTTTCTGCCCAAGTCAGTCCTGGTGAAATGAGCTGAAGTCCCCTCCTCCTCCTCCCTTTCTTTCTCTCCCTCTTCCTATTTTCCCACTGGTCTGGGTGGGGTCAAATGTTAAAACTGGGGATCGCTGACTCTCTTTCTCCTTCAGTTCAAAGACAGTAGCTCCTCTTTTCTCTTCTCTTCTCCTCTTCTCTTGTCTTTTGTCTTCTCTTCTCTTTTGTCTTCTCTTCTCCTCTTCTTTTGTCTTCTCTTCTCCTCTTCTCTTGTCTTTTGTCTTCTCTTCTCTTCTCTTCTCCTCTTCTCTTGTCTTTTGTCTTCTCTTCTCTTCTCTTCTCCAGACAGGGCAGGAGATGGAGATATATTCATGATTTGTCCCCTGTTGTACCAAACTCTTTGTGAGAGGTGTTCAGAACTCCATATGAAGTGAATCAGACAGGAAACCAGACAGCTGTGAGGAGGGAAGAGGAGGAGTAGTTAGAGAGTGATTTCACCTCTTCTCTCCTCCTCTGTTCTCCTTCTGAACTAGAAACTTTCTTCTGCCCTCTGAGTGAGAGGAGAGAGGGACTTAACAAAGGCTTCACTGCTCCTTTCCTCCCACTGTCACTTCCTCTGCTTCCATGTCCTCCTTCCTCGCCTGAAACAGACTAACTCCTCCTGCTCCTCTGTGTTTGGTGTGTAGGCAGGTGTCCGGCTCCCACTGGCCCTCATTAGAGGAGGAGGACTGTCGGTCCTCATGGTCGACATCCTAACATCAGTCTTTCATCCAGCACACCCTCCTTGCCTTAAAACACTTTTTCTCTTCAGTTACAAGATGACAAGCCTTATGACAAAACAGATGAGTTATTAATCCAGTCAACACCACTATGATGATGATGATGATGATGATGATGATGATGATGATGATTATCATCTATAGGAGGACAGATGTAACGTGGCCACATCTGAAATGGAGTTGAATGTTTTCACATCTTTGAGACTCGACACCACCACATATGTAATGATATCGGTACTGGATTACACACATCAGATTATTCAGTTTTCATAACCAAACCTGTGGTGGCCTGACAGTTTGTGGGTCTGATCCAGTGGTTTGGACAAGTTGTAATGGTCCACTCTCCAGGCTCGGGTCAACCTCCTAAACTGCTGCTACAGACAGCAGCTTCCAGTTTATTGAGGCTCGAGACTGAAAATATTTCTACCCAGTTCAGATGTGGCTTTCATGTTTGTGTTAAGTGTCTATTTGACTAGAATAGATCAGGGTTAGAACGAGGTTTTCTGGGAGATCGGACCAACATCCACCCTGTCCTCCTCTCTGCTGTGCTGGGATTAAGTCAGTGGGAAAAGACCAGTCGATGTGTCTGTGTTGCTGGTAAGTTGGTTTACTCCAGCTGTCACTTTACCAGATAACCAACCATCACCTGGTGATCCTGCTGTCTTTACAGCATCTAGCCAGGATGTAGAGTTTATCTGTCCTACCACGTGTGACAGCAGAGACGATCTGGTGTACATCAGAGTCATTTTATGTTAAATGGCTAGTTCTGGTTTCTAGGATTTTTACTGTGTCCTGCTTACATATCAGAGTGCAGTTTGAAGGTCAGTTTAACCTAGCTGAGCTCAACTACTGGATGTCTACCGGGATCGTTAGTGTCTCCTCTTAAATGAAGGGAAATGCTCCTCCTCAGAAGCCATCATTAATACTTTTTACTGTTTAGCCTAGTGTGAATTTTTCTTGGCCAAAAATTTCCGAAGTACATGCAAAATCCTAAAATTAGTATTTAGATCTCTGTCTCTCACGAGATGTCGAAGCTGATTGAAATGTAGTCCGGCCAGCATGAGGAAGTCATTAGTAAATTTGATATAATATCATTTCTTTGTTTCTAATGAAATTAGTGACTTATTAGTTTGTAAATCACAATGTTTAGTTAGTCAGACTAGCTATCCATCTTTGAAGGTTGAAGGTGTCTTTCTCTTGAGAGGAGCTGCTGTTGATCCCAGTAGGCATCCAGCAGTTGGACTAAGCTAAACTCACCATTCAACGTGCCTTCACACTGCACACAGACATGAAAAAGGAATCCACCACTTTGTCTGACTATGTAAGTAGGACACAGTAAATACCTCAGAAACCAAACTATCCCTTTAAAGAGGACTATGAAGGCTGAATCCTGCAGAGCATCGTCCATGAGGAGACCTTGCCTTCCTATGCTCTTCTGGACTCATCCGGAAAACAACCCCCATCAATTTCATGTTTTAAAGTTTTATTTTGGTAGGATAAAATGCCTGGAAACCTGGGGGAGAACCTTTTTGTCCAGCCCCAGAACACATGTGACACACACTTATTTCACATATTGTGGAAGTAGTTGTAGTGTAGAATAATATTTCACTATAGAATTATATGGTCTGGTTAAAAACGCCTAGTTTCATCAGCTTATGTCATATCGACCTCCGACCTGAATCGTCCCATCCAGTCTCCAGATCAGGATTGTGGGAACTTGAGTGTGCTGTCCAATAACGGCGTACAAGGGTAGGCTTCTCCAGAAGACTCTTTCGCCATACTGCCCTGTACTGGTCTGGATATCTGATTTGAGTCCAGCCAGCAGATGGCTGAGCTGTGCCTTTCCTCTCGTCTGTACACACTAAAGAGAAGCCATACAGTCCTCTCCATGTAACGATCCCTGGACTGTGTACATGTACACAGTCTTCTACAGCTGATTTATACTGTGACAATGTTGTCCATGATATATATGGTTCTTTCTCTGCCTGTATAGGACAGTGTTCACTTTATTTTCATGCGAGTGAAAAGTGCTTGTAAAGGCTTTTCTGTCACCAGTCGGCCTGCTCAGTGTCTCTCTCTCTTTCTGGGCTCATTTCAAAGGATTAAACTTCTGGACAGAATGTTACGTGTTTAAAATTGTGTTCATATCAACACGAGTTTTAACATGGTCATTTTGATGCTTGTAACTTACATGTCCATACCAACATGTTATGAGGTCTCCATATGCCATGTGTTAAAGATGTGTTCATCAGCACGTGTTAGCAAGTTGTTGTCAACATATATGTTAATCATGTTGATTGGCTGTGGGTTTAATTGATGTCTGGGCAGGGTGGTGTCTCAGAACAGGATCACAGGTTTGTGTCCTGGCAAATTCTCCTTGAGCAAGGCACTAGACCACCAGTACCATCTGGCCACCTGTTAGTGTTTCATGGGTCTGTATCAGAACAAATCCAGTTCTGAATGTCTGTGTATTTCTGCCACTGGTCCCAGATGGCCCAGATAGTCTGTCCCACCAAATTGACTTTCAGGTCCTAACGAACACGTATGGCATTCGCTGCTCCTGTTTGAGCCGCTGTTGCTCCGCTAAAACAAGGAGCATGTCATCTGCATATAGCCAGTTAGTTGGTTGATTAAATACTTCCTGTCTTCACGAAGAGGCTTCCCTCGGTGTGTGACGCCCAGAGAGAGAGACTGAGGACTCGTAGCGGCTAAACCTCTGATGGCGCTGAACAGGGACATGCTTCTTTCTCACAGCGGTTTTCATAATTCGTATAAACATACTGTTTGTCTTTATACACCAAAACTGTCCTGCTGTAGATGTCTTGTTGAAGAAGCCAGTCTGCAGAGGGTTAATGACTCTGTCTGTATGTATGAATGAAAGGGAAGCAGGTTTGTCGTAGTGTTGAAAAGGTCTCACCACCACTGTGAATCCAGGAGGTGTTAAACGTTCATTTTTACCACAGCGTTTCTATGTGCGGCTAGTTCATAGTGTTACAGAAATACACAAAGTAAACTAAACTACACTTTGCATCAGGACTCGTTCCTCCGCTTCCCCCAGTGGCCATCAATAGAATGATGTTTTTGCAGCAGTAGCAGATTTTCTACTGTTGGATGTTTTTAACCTGTAATGGAAATGTTGAACCAGCCATCTGTACTGTAAAGGCACTTCCTGTTCGTACAGTGGGGGTGAAGCCTCTATGGTAGACCAGGTCCTTTCTGTATGGGTTGCCCCCCAACATCAAAAAGACATGCATGTTAGGGTTAATGCTCCTGCCTGTGCCCCTGAGCAAGGCAGTGGAAAGAAGAAGTGGAGCTGGTCCCCGGGGGCTGCAGCTGCCACTGCTGCTACGCAGCAGGAGGCCTACATGCACTGCTGCTACACGGCAGGAGGCCTACATGCACCGCCGCTACACAGCAGGAGGCCTACATGCACTGCTGCTACACGGCAGGGGGGCTACATGCACTGCTGCTACACAGCAGGAGGCCTACATGCACTGCTGCTACACGGCAGGGGGGCTACATGCACTGCTGCTACACAGCAGGAGGCCTACATGCACTGCTGCTACACAGCAGGAGGCCTACATGCACTGCTGCTACACGGCAGGAGGCCTACATGCACTGCTGCTACATGGCAGGAGGCCTACATGCACTGCTGCTACATGGCAGGAGGCCTACATGCACTGCTGCTACACAGCAGGAGGCCTACATGCACTGCTGCTACACGGCAGGGGGGCTACATGCACTGCTGCTACATGGCAGGAGGCCTACATGCACTGCTGCTACATGGCAGGAGGCCTACATGCACTGCTGCTACACGGCAGGAGGCCTACATGCACTGCTGCTACATGGCAGGAGGCCTACATGCACTGCTGCTACATGGCAGGAGGCCTACATGCACTGCTGCTACATGGCAGGAGGCCTACATGCACTGCTGCTACATGGCAGGAGGCCTACATGCACTGCTGCTACACAGCAGGAGGCCTACATGCACTGCTGCTACACAGCAGGAGGGTTGCATGCAGGGGATTAATAAAGTACATCGTAATCTTGTCATGTTGAGAGAACTTTCTAGATTTTGAAATCATATATTTAATGGACAAACTTGATTTTAAAGATTTTTTAAATAACTAGAGTGTCTTTTTATTTGAATAAAATGTTAGCTGTTATTTAATGGTGGTGGTGAGGAAGAGGAGGAAGACCTACAATCTAACATGATTTATGTGAAGAGCCTAACCCATTTAAAGTAAACCTTCACCTTGATATTCACACGTGTCTCCCGGTGAGACCAGCTGGGGGGAGTTTAGATCACACCAGGCAGTCAGTGTTTGATCTGTGTTGTCTGTGGTTACCAGCATGTTCACCAGCTAACCAGCCTTCATCACGTCACAGCTCTGATTCATCTCATCTGATTCATCTGTACATTCATCTGATCTGATTCATCTGATCTGATTCATCTGTACATTCATCTGATTCATCTGATCTGATTCATCTGATCTGATTCATCTGTACATTCATCTGATTCATCTGATCTGATTCATCTGATCTGATTCATCTGTACATTCATCTGATTCATCTGATCTGATTCATCTGTACATTCATCTGATCTGATGGATCTGATGAATCTGATCTGATGAATCTGTACATTCATCTGATGAATCTGATCTGATTCATCTACATTCATCTGATTCATCTGATCTGATTCATCTGATCTGATGAATCTGTACATTCATCTGATCTGATTCATCTGTACATTCATCTGATCTGATGAATCTGTACATTCATCTGATGAATCTGATCTGATTAATCTGTACATTCTGATTCATCTGATCTGATTCATCTGATCTGATTCATCTGATCTGATTAATCAGATTATTGGTGGTAAAGTCAGGATGTGTGGTTTTACTGCTCTGGTGTACCACAGCGTGTGAAGGCTTTATACATGGTTCATCTTGTCTGATAGTACTAGTACTTTAACTGTCTGATAGTACAAGTACTTTAACTAATAGTACTTGTACTTTAAATGTCTGATAGTACTAGTACTGTAACTGTCTAATAGTACTTGTACTTTAAATGTCTGATAGTACTAGTACTGTAACTGTCTAATAGTACTTGTACTTTAAATGTCTGATAGTACTAGTACTGTAACTGTCTAATAGTACTAGTACTTTAAATGTCTGATAGTACTAGTACTGTAACTGTCTAATACTACTAGTACTTTAACTGTCTGATAGTACTAGTACTTTAACTGTCTGTTCAGCCAAAGGCTAAAACACCACACAGACACCAGACACAGAAACTAACACTACAGACACACACCAGACACCAGACACAGAAACTAACACTACAGACACACACCAGACACAGAAACACCACACAGACACCAGACACAAACGCTACAGACACCAGACACAGAAACTAACACTACAGACACACACCAGACACCAGACACAGAAACTAACACTACAGACACACACCAGACACCAGACACAGAAACTAACACTACAGACACCAGACACAAACACTACAGACACCAGACACAGAAACTAACACTACAGACACACACCAGACACCAGACACAGAAACTAACACTACAGACACACACCAGACACCAGACACAGAAACTAACACTACAGACACACACCAGACACCAGACACAGAAACTAACACTACAGACACACACCAGACACAGAAACACCACACAGACACCAGACACAAACGCTACAGACACCAGACACAGAAACTAACACTACAGACACACACCAGACACCAGACACAGAAACTAACACTACAGACACACACCAGACACCAGACACAGAAACTAACACTACAGACACCAGACACAGAAACTAACACTACAGACACACACCAGACACCAGACACCAGACACCAGACACAGAAACACCACACAGACACCAGACACCAGACACAAACGCTACAGACACCAGACACAGAAACTAACACTACAGACACACACCAGACACCAGACACAGAAACTAACACTACAGACACACACCAGACACCAGACACAGAAACTAACACTACAGACACCAGACACAGAAACTAACACTACAGACACACACCAGACACCAGACACAGAAACTAACACTACAGACACACACCAGACACCAGACACAGAAACTAACACTACAGACACACACCAGACACCAGACACAGAAACTAACACTACAGACACACACCAGACACCAGACACAGAAACTAACACTACAGACACCAGACACAGAAACTAACACTACAGACACACACCAGACACCAGACACAGAAACTAACACTACAGACACACACCAGACACCAGACACAGAAACTAACACTACAGACACACACCAGACACCAGACACAGAAACTAACACTACAGACACACACCAGACACCAGACACCAGACACCAGACACAGAAACACCACACAGACACCAGACACAAACGCTACAGACACCAGACACAGAAACTAACACTACAGACACACACCAGACACCAGACACAGAAACTAACACTACAGACACACACCAGACACCAGACACAGAAACACCACACAGACACCAGACACAAACGCTACAGACACCAGACACAGAAACTAACACTACAGACACACACCAGACACCAGACACAGAAACTAACACTACAGACACACACCAGACACCAGACACAGAAACACCACACAGACACCAGACACAAACGCTACAGACACCAGACACAGAAACTAACACTACAGACACACACCAGACACAGAAACTAACACTACAGACACACACCAGACACCAGACACAGAAACTAACACTACAGACACACACCAGACACCAGACACAGAAACTAACACTACAGACACCAGACACAGAAACTAACACTACAGACACACACCAGACACCAGACACCAGACACCAGACACAGAAACACCACACAGACACCAGACACCAGACACAAACGCTACAGACACCAGACACAGAAACTAACACTACAGACACACACCAGACACCAGACACAGAAACTAACACTACAGACACACACCAGACACCAGACACAGAAACTAACACTACAGACACACACCAGACACCAGACACAGAAACTAACACTACAGACACCAGACACAGAAACTAACACTACAGACACACACCAGACACCAGACACAGAAACTAACACTACAGACACACACCAGACACCAGACACAGAAACTAACACTACAGACACACACCAGACACCAGACACAGAAACTAACACTACAGACACACACCAGACACCAGACACAGAAACTAACACTACAGACACACACCAGACACCAGACACCAGACACCAGACACAGAAACACCACACAGACACCAGACACAAACGCTACAGACACCAGACACAGAAACTAACACTACAGACACACACCAGACACCAGACACAGAAACTAACACTACAGACACACACCAGACACCAGACACAGAAACACCACACAGACACCAGACACAAACGCTACAGACACCAGACACAGAAACTAACACTACAGACACACACCAGACACCAGACACAGAAACTAACACTACAGACACACACCAGACACCAGACACAGAAACACCACACAGACACCAGACACAAACGCTACAGACACCAGACACAGAAACTAACACTACAGACACACACCAGACACAGAAACTAACACTACAGACACACACCAGACACCAGACACAGAAACTAACACTACAGACACACACCAGACACCAGACACAGAAACTAACACTACAGACACCAGACACAGAAACTAACACTACAGACACACACCAGACACCAGACACCAGACACCAGACACAGAAACACCACACAGACACCAGACACCAGACACAAACGCTACAGACACCAGACACAGAAACTAACACTACAGACACACACCAGACACCAGACACAGAAACTAACACTACAGACACACACCAGACACCAGACACAGAAACTAACACTACAGACACACACCAGACACCAGACACAGAAACTAACACTACAGACACCAGACACAGAAACTAACACTACAGACACACACCAGACACCAGACACAGAAACTAACACTACAGACACACACCAGACACCAGACACAGAAACTAACACTACAGACACACACCAGACACCAGACACAGAAACTAACACTACAGACACACACCAGACACCAGACACCAGACACCAGACACAGAAACACCACACAGACACCAGACACAAACGCTACAGACACCAGACACAGAAACTAACACTACAGACACACACCAGACACCAGACACAGAAACTAACACTACAGACACACACCAGACACCAGACACAGAAACACCACACAGACACCAGACACAAACGCTACAGACACCAGACACAGAAACTAACACTACAGACACACACCAGACACCAGACACAGAAACTAACACTACAGACACACACCAGACACCAGACACAGAAACTAACACTACAGACACACACCAGACACCAGACACAGAAACTAACACTACAGACACACACCAGACACCAGACACCAGACACCAGACACAGAAACACCACACAGACACCAGACACAAACGCTACAGACACCAGACACAGAAACTAACACTACAGACACACACCAGACACCAGACACAGAAACTAACACTACAGACACACACCAGACACCAGACACAGAAACACCACACAGACACCAGACACAAACGCTACAGACACCAGACACAGAAACTAACACTACAGACACACACCAGACACCAGACACAGAAACTAACACTACAGACACACACCAGACACCAGACACAGAAACACCACACAGACACCAGACACAAACGCTACAGACACCAGACACAGAAACTAACACTACAGACACACACCAGACACCAGACACAGAAACTAACACTACAGACACACACCAGACACCAGACACAGAAACACCACACAGACACCAGACACAAACGCTACAGACACCAGACACAGAAACTAACACTACAGACACACACCAGACACAGAAACTAACACTACAGACACACACCAGACACCAGACACAGAAACACCACACAGACACACACCAGACACAGAAACACCACACAGACACCAGACACAAACGCTACAGACACCAGACACAGAAACTAACACTACAGACACACACCAGACACCAGACACAGAAACTAACACTACAGACACACACCAGACACCAGACACAGAAACTAACACTACAGACACCAGACACAAACACTACAGACACCAGACACAGAAACTAACACTACAGACACACACCAGACACAGAAACTAACACTACAGACACACACCAGACACCAGACACAGAAACACCACACAGACACACACCAGACACAGAAACTAACACTACAGACACACACCAGACACCAGACACAGAAACTAACACTACAGACACACACCAGACACCAGACACAGAAACACCACACAGACACCAGACACAAACACTACAGACACCAGACACAGAAACTAACACTACAGACACACACCAGACACAAATACCACACAGACGCACTCCAGACACCAGACACAAACACCACAGACGCACCACAGATAAGTTACAGAAACAAACACTACAGACACACACCAGACACAGACACACCACAAGACACAAACACCACAGACACACACCACACACCAGACACAAACACCACAGACGCACCACAGATAAGTTACAGAAACAAACACTACAGACACACACCAGACACCAATACCACAGACACACCACAAGACACAAACACCACAGACACAGAAATCAACACTACAGACACACACCAGACACAGACACACCACAAGACACAAACACCACAGACACACACCAGACACCAGACACAAACACCACAGACGCACCACAGATAACAGTTACAGAAACAAACACTACAGACACACACCAGACACCAGACACAGACACACCACAAGACACAAACACCACAGACACAGAAATCAACACTACAGACACACCACAGACAGCACAAATGAAGATGGCACAGACAGGACGTCTGTGGTGTCTGTCTGGTGTCCGTCTGTCTCCCTGGATTTCATGTGAACAGTGAAGGAACATTAAGACCCATGTTTGTGTTGACAGATTGTGTTTGGGTTGTAAGAATGTGTGACTGTACATACTTCTTTTAGTAAAGTTGTTTTCTAAAAAGCAGGGCGTGTTTGACTTGCTGTGGGGTGTGTCTGGTTTCTGGTGGAGGATTCAGAAGTACTGACTCGCATTTGCTTCTGATTATGAAATGAGTCGGCAGACACAACATGACATGCTAACGTTCACACAGAACACGCTAAGGCTAACTGGTGTGGTCACATCTAACAGGATGAAACACTACGGCAGGAGGACACCGTCTGCCTGCTTCATGTTAACACAAATACGAAATAAAAACCTAACCTGCTCATAGGTACTCCATCAGTACTGTACCACAGCATTCCTACCAGTCAGACCAGTCCCAGACCCGAGTAGCCCTACCGCATTCCTCACCAGGACACAGACAGACAGACAGACAGACAGACAGACAGACAGCCGGTGAAGTGAGTTTAGTTTCATGACGCTGATTTAAAGCTGAAGCAGTTGATTTTTGGCCTGACTGACCTGTCCTGTGTCTCCAGCAGCTTCACCAGCAGCTCCTGGCTGACAGAGCTTCTCATGTGTCACTGTGTGTTTGACGTGCAGGACAGGAAGACTAACTGTCTGTTTCTCTCTCTCTCTCTCTCTCTGTCTCTCTCTGTCTCTCTCTCTCTCTCTCTCTCTCTCTCTCTCTCTCTCTCTCTCTCTCTCTCTCTCTCTCTCTCTCTCTCTCTTGTAGCAGCCCAGAAAAGGAGAAGGGTTCCTGAACGGAGGACTGGATCCACAGACAGACTGACAGACAGAAAGACAGATTGTTACATACGTACAGTGCCTTGCAAACGTATTCCACACCCCCCCCCACCACCACCACCACCACCACCATATTCTGGATTACCAAATACACTTACACATATTTTCCCAAATAGTATTTTTATTGCGAACAGATTTGTAAAAAATGTACTTCTAAAGCTAAATTTTTAAAAAAAGGTGCTAGCGGTGGCGTCCGGGTAGCGTACTAGTCTATTCCGTTGCCTACCAACATGGGGATCGCTGGTTCGAATCCCCGTGTTACCTCCGGCTTGGTTAGGCGTCCCTACAGACATAATTGGCTATGTCTGCGGGTGGGAAGCCGGATGTGGGTATGTGTCCTGGTCGCTGCACTAGCGCCTCCTCTGGTCGGTCAGGGTGCCTGTTCGGGGGGGGGAACTGGGGGGAATAGCGTGATCCTCCCACATGCTACGTCCCCCTGGTGAAACTCCTCACTGTCAGGTGAAAAGAAGCGGCTGGTGACTCCACATGTATGGGAGGAGGCATGTGGTAGTCTGCAGCCCTCCCCGGATCAGCAGAGGGGGTGGAGCAGAGACCGGGACGGCTCGGAAGAGTGGGGTAATTGGCCGGGTACAAGTGGGGATAAAAAGGGGGGAAATCCACACAAAAAATGAAAAAGTGCTTGCATGAGTATTCAACCCCCACATATCAATACTTTGTAGAGTGCCCTTGTGCTGCAGTAACAGCCATGGCTCTCTTGGGGTACATATGTACAAGCTTTGCACATTCTTCTGGGCACATTTTCTACAAGTCTTGCAGGTTGGTGGGATGGCGCCTCTGGACTGTGGTTTTCAGTCTGTGCCACAGATTTTCTTTGACTTAGCCTCTCCAAAACGTTCCCCTTTTTGTTGCTGAGCCATGCCGTTGTTGCTTTAGCCTTGTGCTTAGGATCGTTGTCCTGCTGGAAGGTGAACCTTCTCCCAAGCTTCAGTTTTATGACAGACTGCACAGGTTTTCTTCCAATATTTCTTGTACTTAGCTCCATCCATTCTTCCTTCAACTTGAACAAGGTTCCCAGTGCCGCAGCTGAAAAGCAACCCCATAGCATTATGCTGCCGCCGCCATGCTTCACTGTAGGGAGGGTGTTTTTTAGGACTGAGCAGTGATAGGTTTGCACCACACATAACACTTTGAGTTTTGGCCAAAAAGCTCCAACTTTTGTCTCATCTGACCACAAAACCTGTAACCACATCCTAACTGGGTCTCTCTCATGCTTGGTAGCAAACTCCAAGCATGGTTTTATGTGCATAGTTTTGAGCAACGGCTTCTTTCTTGCCACCCTCCCATACAGGCGGGATTTATGGAGAGCCGTGATATGGTTGACTCATGCACATTTACTCCAGTTTCAGCCACTGGCCTCTGGAGCTCCTTCAGAGTGACTGCAGGATCATGTGTGGCTTTCCTCACCCGCCCACGTCTTGCTTGGACACTTGGCTTTGAGGGACAGCCTGTCCTACAAAATGTCTGGGTGGTGTGATGCAGCTTCCACTTTCTGACAATGGATCCAACAGTGTTCCGTGGGACATCCAAATACTTGGATATTGTTTTGTGTCCCTTTCCCTCCTTCTGCATTTTAATCACTCTGTCTCTTACTTCAGTATTCTGCTGCTTTGTCTTCATGTTCTGATGGAGTTCACGCCCGGCTAATGAACTTCACCCAGAGTGCTTTTATACCCAGAAACCAGACCGGTACTTTACTATCTTACAGGTGCACACTAGTTATGTACCATTGTGTCTACCTGAGGTTGTTTTGGGAATAATTTGTCATTTGTGTAAACTTGGAGCTTTCACAGCACAAGGGGTTGAATACTTGTGCCAGCGCTGTGTTTTAGTTTTAATTTGCTAAGAAACAGTCAGGGAAACATACCTTGTGTTGGCTGTGGGAACACGCTGGTAGAGCTTATGGCTTCACACACATAATATTGTTCAGGAACTCGTGTGTGAGTATCTTTGCTAGTCCAGAAGTTACTGACGACTGTCAAGCGGGTTGAATACACACATACATACATGGACAGGTGGAGAGGGATGGACAGGTGGATGAATAGTTTGACAGCCAAATGACCACATCACCTGTCTGTCTGCCTGCCTGTCTGTCTGTCTGTCTGTCTGTCCGTTCATCTTCAGATCAACGTGCCGAGGACGACCAGCTTTAACTAAACCATGTTCTACACTTCACTTGTTTACCCCCCCCCATCACAACCAAACCCTGATGGTACTATGACAGTACTACAATATTACTACATTAGTACTACAGGTGCCGTTCTGTGCTCATGCTGGCACGGTACCAGTACTAATATACTGGGTCCAGTACAGTGGGACCCAGTGTGTTTAAGTGGTTCTGAGATGAAAAGCTGTTGTTTGTCTCTTGTATTTAAACCAAAGCTGCTTTCATGTCGGCTGGTGTGTTCATGTGAGTATTACACAGTATTATACAGTATTACACAGTATTATACAGTATTACACAGGACGTGCAGACTGTTACAACTCCACGCAGGTCCTCTAGACAAACCAAGTTCTCAAATCATTATTATTATCATTATTATCATTGATATTATTGTTGTTATTATTATCATTAATATTATTGTTGTTATTATTATTGTTATTATTATTATTGTTGTTGTTATTGTTATCGTCCACTGTCTAAACAGTGTCCTGATATGTTGTTGTTGTTGTTGTTGTTGTTGTTGTTGTGTTAGAGTGTACTAGCTGCTTGCTTCATCTCAGCAGGCCAGTTGTGAAGCGTTGCTGCCCCCTGGTGCCTTACAGGACGAGCCTGTTTTACACGGGGCTCTGACTCTGCCTTACGTAGCACCGTTTTGATTGGTACTTCCAAGTTGTAATCCTGGTCAGGCGTACAGCCGGGTATTCTCCATGTGTTGTCACGTTCAGAGTACACACACTGAATACTACCTGCTAGTACTACCTGCTAAAACAAATAAACTGCATGCAGTAAAATGTACTAGCTGGCGCTTCATACTGTCACCAACACGACCCGGGCCCGCCCAGCACCAAACCTGCTCATGTGACTGGGCCAGGTACTCAGCTCATGTGCTGAGCTGTGATTGGCTCATGTGGCCAAGTGTGATCAGGTCAAAGGTCAGGAGCAGTTCAACAGAGAATGACCTGGGACACAATTTGTTAGTGACATCGCATCACTGACCGACGCTGACCTCGGCCAGCAGTATGTTCTGTGTATCAGTATGTATTAGCAGTATGTGCTGTGTATCAGTATGTACTAGAAGTAGGTTCTGTGTATCAGTATGTACTAGAAGTATGTGCTGTGTATCAGTATGTACTAGAAGTATGTGCTGTGTATCAGTATGTACTAGCAGTATGTGCTGTGTATCAGTATGTACTAGAAGTAGGTTCTGTGTATCAGTATGTACTAGAAGTATGTGCTGTGTATCAGTATGTACTAGAAGTATGTTCTGTTTATCAGTATGTACTAGCAGTATGTGCTGTGTATCAGTATGTACTAGCAGTATGTTCTGTTTATCAGTATGTACTAGCAGTATGTTCTGTTTATCAGTATGTACTAGAAGTATGTGCTGTGTATCAGTATGTACTAGAAGTATGTTCTGTTTATCAGTATGTACTAGAAGTATGTTCTGTTTATCAGTATGTACTAGAAGTATGTTCTGTTTATCAGTATGTACTAGAAGTATGTGCTGTTTATCAGTATGTACTAGCAGTATGTTCTGTTTATCAGTATGTACTAGAAGTATGTCCTGTGTATCAGTATGTACTAGCAGTATGTTCTGTTTATCAGTATGTACTAGCAGTATGTTCTGTGTATCAGTATGTACTAGCAGTATGTGCTGTGTATCAGTATGTACTAGAAGTATGTTCTGTTTATCAGTATGTACTAGAAGTATGTGCTGTTTATCAGTATGTACTAGAAGTATGTTCTGTTTATCAGTATGTACTAGCAGTATGTTCTGTTTATCAGTATGTACTAGAAGTATGTCCTGTTTATCAGTATGTACTAGAAGTATGTGCTGTGTATCAGTATGCACTAGAAGTATGTTCTGTGTATCAGTATGTACTAGAAGTATGTGCTGTTTATCAGTATGTACTAGCAGTATGTTCTGTGTATCAGTATGTACTAGCAGTATGTTCTGTTTATCAGTATGTACTAGAAGTATATTCTGTTTATCAGTATGTACTAAGAGTATGTGTACTAGCAGTATGTTCTGTGTATCAGTATGTACTAGCAGTATGTGCTGTGTATCAGTATGTACTAGCAGTATGTGCTGTGTACGTGTGTTTTAGTGTGTGTGCATGTAATGGTGGATACTGTACATGTACATCCATGTCACAGAACCAGTTCACCTGGACACCACGTTTACTGACATACCTTTCATCATCAAGTGACCTCTGCACTCTCACCTGACTGCAGGTACCCCACCTTATAAACAATACACTGACTGCAGGTACCCCACCTTATAAACAACACAGTGGCTGCAGGTACCCCACCCTTATAAACAATACACTGACTGCAGGTACCCCACCCTTATAAACAATACAGTGGCTGCAGGTACCCCACCCTTATAAACAATACAGTGGCTGCAGGTACCCCCACCCTTATAAACAACACAGTGGCTGCAGGTACCCCACCCTATAAACAATACACTGACTGCAGGTACCCCACCCTTATAAACAATACAGTGGCTGCAGGTACCCCACCCTTATAAACAATACAGTGGCTGCAGGTACCCCACCCTTATAAACAATACAGTGGCTGCAGGTACCCCACCCTTATAAATAATACAGTGACTGCAGGTACCCCACCTTATAAACAATACAGTGACTGCAGGTACCCCACCTTATAAACAATACAGTGACTGCAGGTACCCCCACCCTTATAAACAATACAGTGACTGCAGGTACCCCACCCTTATAAACAATACAGTGGCTGCAGGTACCCCCACCTTATAAACAATACAGTGGCTGCAGGTACCCCCACCCTTATAAACAATACAGTGGCTGTAGGTACCCCACCCTTATAAACAATACAGTGGCTGCAGGTACCCCCACCCTTATAAACAATACAGTGGCTGTAGGTACCCCACCCTTATAAACAATACAGTGACTGCAGGTACCCCCACCCTTATAAACAATACAGTGGCTGCAGGTACCCCACCCTATAAACAACACAGTGGCATAACGACCCAAACCAACGACCAGGTTCATATGGAAATATGAATGTGACCATTAACTAGAGTTACCATGGCCATGTGTACTATTCAAGGGCGTCGGAACCGGGGGGACGGAGGAACAAGTACCCCTCAATGTCGGGGGAGTCGAAAAAGCCCCCCCCCCCAAAAAAAATAAAACAAAAAGAACAGCTACTGCTAGATATATGCATAAAAATATGTAATATTGGACATGTACTCCCTGTATGTGCCAGCATTCATGTCATTCCCATCCCACAATATGTAATAGTATTAGTTATTAACCCCCCGCCCCGCCCCGCCCCCCCGCGTCTTTGGTACCGGCGGCGCTCAGAACCCTCCTCTGTTCCGCATCACTCGGGTTTATAAAGTCCCTCACAAACAACGTGTACTTGCCCGTTTTTAAAAGGTAAACATGTGGTTATGACTGTACTGACGTGTCGTAGGTGAGTTTACGTTATTACGACGGTGACGTCACCGTAAACCGGTTTACGGCAGTTCCTGGTGGAGCGCGAATAAAGCCTGTTAAGGGGCTCTTCTGCCTTGAATCATTGTGGTTATTTTAGCCAACCAGTACATGGCACCAGGAGTAAAAGCAGTACATGGCAGCAGGAGTAAAACCAGTACATGGCAGCAGGAGTAAAACCAGTACATGATACCAGGAGTAAAACCAGTACATGGCACCAGGAGTAAAAGCAGTACATGGCAGCAGGAGTAAAACCAGTACATGGCACCAGGAGTAAAAGCAGTACATGATACCAGGAGTAAGAGCAGTACATGGCACCAGGAGTAAAAGCAGTACATGGCAGCAGGAGTAAAACCAGTACATGGCACCAGGAGTAAAAGCAGTACATGATACCAGGAGTAAGAGCAGTACATGGCAGCAGGAGTAAAACCAGTACATGATACCAGGAGTAAAACCAGTACATGGCAGCAGGAGTAAAACCAGTACATGGCACCAGGAGTAAAAGCAGTACATGGCAGCAGGAGTAAAAGCAGTACATGGCAGCAGGAGTAAAAGCAGTACATGGCAGCAGGAATAAAAGCAGTACATGGCAGCAGGAGTAAAAGCAGTACATGGCAGCAGGAGTAAAAGCAGTACATGGCAGCAGGAGTAAAAGCAGTACATGGCAGCAGGAGTAAAAGCAGTACATGGCAGCAGGAGTAAAAGCAGTACATGGCAGCAGGAGTAAAAGCAGTACATGGCAGCAGGAGTAAAAGCAGTACATGGCAGCAGGAGTCAGGTGTCTCGGCGACGGCAGTAACAATGATGGCTTGTTTGAAAGCAGCTGAAGGGCTGCAGCTGGAAGGCCATGTCGACCCGACCTGCAGAGCGTTCAGACAGCGGGTCATGCTGTACTTGTCCGCCGTTGGCGCCCACGACGAGGCGGATGAAGGTAAGATCGCTCCTTTACTGACGGTTGCGGGTCCACAAGCCATCGATGTGTACAACACGTTCACATGTGCCGCAGAGGACGACAGGAACAGTTCTGATGTGGGGTTGCGGCAGTCTGATGCCCACTGTTCGCCAGAAAAGAACGAGCCTTATGAACGCTGGGTTGCCGTGCGCAGCCGCAAGGGGAGAAGTTCCACGTGTTCCTAACCGATTTAAAACGGAAAGCGCAAACGTGCAGTTTTGCTGATCTGACGTCATCCATGATAAGGGATCAACTTGTGTTTGGAATAAACGACAAAAAGGCGCTGTTGAGGGAGGTTGAGCTCACTTTGGATGGTGCAGTTCGGGTATGTCAGGCAGGTGAATTAGTCCAGTTTCACATGGAGACATCCAGCACAAACACTCTTCAGTCGTCCTTGGATATGGAAAGTGCCTCTGCCGATGTGATCAATATCTACACAAGAGAGCGTCCCGACAACACACTTTCCGCGGAGCGCAGCGAGGAGCTCTTTGGTTGCAGTAGATGTGGCACGCGTCACCCGGCTCGACAGTGTCCAGCTTATGGCAAAATATGTCTGAAATGCGGTGGGAAAAGTCCTTTTGCAAGGACGGGTGTAGCAAACGGAAAGAGGGCGAGGAGCAGTATTCATGTTGTGGGAGAAGCTGGTTGTTCTGAGCTTGTTGTTGGCACAGTGACAACTGCCTTGAATACACCTGCAGTTAATGCAGTGACAGGTGATAACTGGGTGGCATCTTTGGAAGTAAATGGTGCTCCTCTCTTCTTAAAACTGGACACGGGCGCTAAAGCCAATTTGATTAACATTGTGGACTTTGATAGTTTGGGCCGGAGACCCACTGTAGCAAAGAATGAAATTGCTTTGAAAGCATACAATGGACAGGCCATTCAAACACACGGCACCTGCAAACTCACTGTCAAGGTGAAAGACAAAGGCAAATCACTCCCATTTACTATTGTTCCAGAGGGTCATGATTCATTGCTCGGAGACAAAGCATGAGAGGACCCGGGCCTGGTTAAATCAAATCAAATCAATTTTATTTGTATAGCCCAATATCACAAATTACAAATGTGCCTCAGTGGGCTTAACAGCAACACAACATCCTGTCCTTAGACCCTCTCATGGGATAAGGAAAAACTCCCTAAAAACCCCTTTAACAGGGAGAAACAATAGGAAGAAACCTCAGGGAGAGCAACAGAGGAGGGTCTCTCTCCCAAGACGGACAGCGTGCAGTGGATGTTGTGTTCACGCAATTTACATAATACAACGTTGAAAGAGGATAACAGAATTATAATGGACATAAAATGTATGAAGAACATGATGCACAGGATGCCAAGCAGTGTCCACGTGCCACCGGAGCAGTCCAGGACCCAAGCCACGCGACCAGCATCATCATGTAGTAAAAGAAAAACTTAGGTGGGGAGAGGAAGGGCAGGCAGCATCCAAATGGCGGCCACCATCACCACGGAGACCTGGGAGGAGAACCGACTACACATGCATGCAAGAGAGACTCACATGACACCATTCACACACAGAAAAGGAGACCTCATTAAGCGTGTGTATGCTCTAACGGACCCTATCAGTATTTCTGAGGAGGTTGTTGGCCAATATGACGATGTCTTTACTGGATTCGGTACCTTGCCATTTGTTCACTCTGTTACACTCTCTGATAATGCACGACCTGTGGTTCATGCCCCAAGACGGGTTCCTGTTCCCCTGCATGACGGCCTCAAAAAGGAGTTGGAAAGAATGGTCGCTTTGGGGGTGATAAAGAAAACCGATGAGCCAACTGACTGGGTCAGTTCAATGGTGTGCGTGAGAAAAAAGAATGGTGAGCTGTGTATATGCATGGACCCAAAAGAGCTCAATGCCTGCATGAAACGGGAACATTTCCAAATTCCAAAATGTGAAGAAATGGCCAGTGAAATGGCTGGTGCTCATTACCTCTCTAAACTGGATGCATCAAATGGGTTCTGGCAAGTGAAACTGGATGAGCCAAGCCAAGTAAGTGCAAACTGTGTACATTCAATACTCCTTTTGGGAGATACTCCTTCCAGAGACTACCCTTTGGGATTAATTCGGCTCCAGAATTGTTCCATAAGGCAATGGAGCGCATCATCGAGGGCTTGGAGGGGGTCCGAGTCTATGTGGATGACTTGGTGGTTTGGGGCTCTACAATACAGGAGCACAATCAGAGACTTGAGCAGTTGCTGCAACGAGTACAGCAACATGGTCTTAAACTCAATAGGCAAAAGTGTCAGTTTGGTGTGAGGGAACTAACATTTCTTGGGGATAAGTTATCTCCAAGTGGTGTTCAGCCTGATGGGTCAAAAGTTAAGGCAATCAAAGCCATGCCAACACCAACTGACAAAAAAGGCCTTCAGCGGGTGCTTGGAAAGGTAAACTATCTTGGGAAGTTTATCCCCAACTTAGCAGGCAGAACAGCACACTTGCAAAAGCTCCTTCAGGTCAAGACTGACTTTGAGTGGACAGCTGCCCATAACGTGGAATGTGGAGACATTAAAAGTGTTTTAGCTCAGGAGCCTGTGCTGACATTTTTTCAAGCTGACAGGCCAACTAAAGTGTCAACTGATGCATCGAAAGACGGCATTGGTGCCGTATTGTTGCAACAGCATGAAGGTTCCTGGAAGCCGGTTGCTTATGCATCATGCTCTATGACAAAGGCGGAGTGTCGTTATGCACAAATTGAAAAAGAGTGCTTGGACTGGTTTTTGGCTGTGAGACATTTCATGGATACGTATATGGACTTGCTAAAGTAATTCTTGAGACAGACCATAAGCCCTCGATAGCCATTACCCGAAAAAGCTTGAATGACATGTCCCCTCGCATCCAGCAATTGATGATGAAGCTACAAAGGTATGATGCTGTCCTTACCTATGTGCCAGGGCCTTGTTTGTTGATTGCTGATGTGCTTTCTCGTGCCACTCCAGTCGTGTCTCAGGTGTGCTGTAGCAGCACTGAGGTGGATGTTGCTCTGCATGTTCACATGGTGAAGGACACACTCCCTGCTTCTGATCAACAGCTCAGGAAAATAGCAGAGGAGACTTCCAAAGACCCGATTCTCTCCAAAGTAATGGAAAATATAGAGCATGGCTGGCGAAGGGGCTCGTGCAAACAATATCACCCACTCAGGTCTGAGCTCTCACTGGTGGATGGTGTTATACTCAAAGGCAATAGGATTGTTATTCCTACCTCAATGCGTAAAGAGATGCTGACCAGGTTTCACGAGGGGCATCTAGGGGCAGAGAAGTGTAAACACAGCCCATGAGAGGCTATCTGACATAGACGCAATGGTTGGCAACTGTGTCACATGCCTTCAGTTTCATTACAAGCAAACCAAAGAGCCAATGATTCTGTCTGAGATCCCCTCAAAATCATGGGAGAAGGTTGGGGCTGATCTCTTCTACTGCAATGGAAAGGAATATATGTTGGCCATTTAATACCTCTCAAATTACCCAGATATAGCTCTACTATCAACGACTTCAGCACAAAGTGTCATAGTTCATCTGAAGTCAGTTTTTGCTATACACGGCATTCCTCAAGAGGTGGTTACAGACAACGGTCCACAGTTTTCTTGTCATGAATTTAAGCAGTTTGCAAAACATTATGGGTTTAGCCACACAACTTCCAGTCCGCTGTACCCACAAGCAAATGGGGAGGCTGAAAAGGGGGATCCATATCATAAAAAGACTCCTGAAGAAGTGTGCACAGAATGATACAGATCCATACCTGGCCCTCTTAGCTTACAGATCATCACCTCTCAAAAGTGGCTATTCTCCGGCTGAGATACTTATGGGACAGAAGTTGTGCACTAGACTTCCAAAGCTGGACACTAAAAACTGTGAGGCAGAGGTACAGGCTCACATAAGGAGCCTAAAACACAAAAACTCGGCTATGACAAGGGATCCAAGCCTTTACCAGAACTGGTAAGGCATGATGTAGTGCGCATAGAGGAGCCTGCTGCATGGAGCACAAAAGCGATGGTCCTGGAACAGGTGGCACCACGGTCATATGCTGTGAGAACCGAAACTGGCCACACTTACCGGAGAAACAGGAGAAGCCTCTTGAAGACAGGAGAGACATTTCAGCCGGACTGGAGTGATGACGTTCAGAATTTCTTAAGTTGGAGGCTCAGTCTCCAGGTCATCAGGAACTATCACCTGCCTCCTCTCCTGTGGCATTGCAGGGGCCCGAGTTGGAACCTCTAGCCTTGCGGCCATCTAAGCAGACTGTCAGGCCTCCTGAGCGGCTTGACTTGTAGATGTGTTTTACAGGCCGTGCCTTTGTGTTATAAGGACTTTGGGGAGCCCAGGACGTTGGGGGGGGGTATGGCTTTTTTTTACAATAATACAAACAAACAAACAAACAACAACAAAAAAGAGAGAGAGAGAGATGTATTATGTTTTGGTTTTTATGATTCCAAAAAGAAAAAAGTTAACCTGTTCCTTATGTCATCAATGTTTACATCTGAAAGCTGAATCTGAAAACTGAATGTTTTGAAGGAAGGGGGATGTACTGACGTGTCGTAGGTTAATTTACATTATTACGACAGTGACCCCAGGGGTCACCATAAACTGATTTACGGCAGGGCCTGGCGGAGCGAATAAAGCCTGTTAAACGGCTCTTCTGCGTTGAATCATTTATGGTTATTTTAGCCAACCAATACAGTGATGACGCCTGAGCTTGAAACACGTGTATTTAATGAAGTTAATATATTTTTGCTAACTCTTGTCAATGCTAGTCAGTGAGCGGGAGGCTAACCCGTACCATGAGGACCCTCCTAGCAGCTATAGAAGCTATGCTCCCGAGCCCCAGCTAGCCCACGGCCTGTACAGAGAGAGACAGCACGAGGGAGACCCGAGCGAGTCCCCCTCACCGCACTAGCCACTTGTTTCTTAAGAAGCCAGTGGGCGCTGACGTAACAGATGACTACTTCCGCTTAGCGGGTTTCTGTTTCCGGTTGAGTGCCTCTGCCGGCCGTGCCACCGTGGCAGCAGCATCCACAGCTAGGCCAAGGCAACGTTACATTAATTAGATCATTTATAAATTCTTGTTCCTGCTCTTAAAATGAGCTCGGGTTCAACTTGTGCCCTTGTTGGTTGCCACAACAATTCAAGGAAGTTGAAGATTTGTCAGAAACGTCTTGCTTCGTTCCTAAACAAGTTCGACAAAAATGCGCGTGTCCCGCGCCCGACGCCTTGCACGCCATGCCGAGGACTGAGGGAGGCAAGGTGGCGTGGCTTGCGGCTTCGAGACCGAAATGTCCTCCGAGGAGAGTGTACGTTTGCTCCTTCCACTTTGTTAAAGCCCACAGAACTGCACCTCGCTCCGGGGCTCTATCTGGGCTACGACCGACCTCTTCCGAAGAGGAGGCGGAAGCGAGTCCGTGCGACTGTGACTGACACGGCTAACGTCAATTCCAGCAGCAGCGTTAACGTTGATGAAGACGTTGAAGATGGACCTCGTAAGTTAAACTTTACAGTTATTCCCTGTTTTATACAGTAAAGTAGACAGAAATACTGGAGATAATATGTGTTATGTCAATACAATACAGTGTTTATTCTCCTATTGTATAACTTTGGCCTCACATTTGTGTTTGTCAGACTACTCAGTGGACTGTCCCTCAACTGTCGCAGACCAGACCAGCATCTCAAGCTCTGCAACCCCCCCCCCCGACCCACAGTTGCGCTCAGTCCATACACAGTGGGATGACCCTGCATGACAAGATCACGATTACTGCCAGAGAGCCAGCAGAAAAGATGTGCAGGATAAGATGACTCGGTGTGATGAGACTGGCTACTTTATGCTTCGAAGTGACGTAGATGCTTTGCTCTACACTGGTATAGCCCTGGAAACATTTAACATTCTTGTGTCAACACTAGAAGGATATACTAGTAATTCATTTACAATGTCTGTGCGAGATCGTGTCAACTCATGACACTTATGAAACTAAAGACAAACCATGTAATAGGTGATCTGAGCAGACAGTTTCATGTATCACAGCATGGCTAGCAAGATAATCTCATTGGATTGACAAACTGGAGGAAGTTTTGCGACCTCTAATGCCATGGCTTCCAAGAGAAGCTATTTGGGCAACCACGCCTGTAGCATTTAAGAGGAACTTTCTAATACAACATGTATTGTAGACTGTAGTGAGAGCCTTTTACAAAAACCTTGATTCAAGAGGGGTCAAATAATACAGCCATTATTATTCACATAACACTGCCCCATGTGGACTAATCCTGTTCGTTTCTGCAGCATATGGAGGGCGATGCAGTGACAAGTTCATCACCAAGGACTCAGGAATATTGGACTACTTAATGCCTGGAAATGAGGTCATGGCAGATAGAGGCTTCACCATAAAAGACTTGCTGTTTGAGAGAGAGGGGAAATTGGGATTGCATTTTACAAAAAAACGTGGACAGCTCACGGAAGAACAGGTGACAAGCACTAGATGAACTGCACATGTGAGAATTCATGTTGAAAGAGCAATCTGGCGTTTGAAAGTTTACAAAATACTGTCACAGGTTGTCCCGATGACCTACTACTACTACTTTCGGCTGCTCCCGTTAGGGGGCGCCACAGCGGATCATCCGTTTCCATTTCTTCCTGTCTTCTGCGTCTTCCTCTGTCACACCAGCCACCTGCATGTCTTCCCTCACCACATCCATAAGCCTCCTCTTTGGCCTTCCTCTTCTCCTCTTCCCTGGCAGCTCCATATTCAGCATCCTTCTCCCAATATACTCGGCATCTCTCCTCCACACATGTCCAAGCCATCTCAATCTTGCCTCTCTTGCTTTGTCCCCAAACCGTCCAACCTGAGCGGTCCCTCTAATATAATCGCTCCTAATCCTGTCCTTCTTCGTTACTCCCAGTGAAAATCTTAGCATCTCCAACTCTGCCACCTCCAGCTCCGCCTCCTGTCTTTTCGTCAGTGCCACTGTCTCCAAACCATATAACATAGCTGGTCTCACAACCATCTTGTAAACTTTCCCTTTAACTCTTGCTGATACCCTTCTGTCACACATCACTCCTGACACACTTCTCCACCCACTCCAACCTGCCTGCACTCTCTTTTTCACCTCTCTACTGCACTCCCCATTACTTTGGACAGTTGACCCCAAGTATTTAAACTCAAATGCCTTTGTCACCTCCACTCCTTGCATCCTGACCATTCCACTGTCCTCTCTCTCATTCACGCATAGGTATTCCGTCTTGCTCCTACTGACTTTCATTCCTCTTCTCTCCAGTGCATACCTCCACCTCTCCAGGCTCTCCTCAACCTGCACCCTACTCTCGCTACAGATCACAATGTCATCCGCGAACATCATCGTCCATGGAGACTCCTGCCTGATCTTGTCCGTCAACCTGTCCATCACCATTGCAAACAAGAAAGGGCTCAGAGCCGATCCTTGATGTAATCCCACCTCCCCCTTGAACCCATCTGTCATTCCAACCGCACACCTCACCATTGTCACACTTCCCTCATACGTATCCTGCACCACTCCTACATACTTCTCTGCAACTCCTGACTTCCTCATACAATACCACACCTCCTCTCTCGGCACTCTGTCATAAGCTTTCTCTAAATCTACAAAGACACAATGCAACTCTTTCTGGCCTTCTCTATACTTCTCAATCAACACTCTCAAAGCAAACATCGCATCTGTGGTGCTCTTTCGTGGCATGAAACCATACTGCTGCTCGCTGATCGTCACCTCTCCTCTTAACCTAGCTTCTATTACTCTTTCCCAAATCTTCATGCTGTGGCTGATCAACTTTATACCTCTGTAGTTGTTACAGTTCTGCACATCACCCTTGTTCTTGAAAATCGGTACCAGTATGCTTCTTCTCCACTCCTCAGGCATCCTCTCAATTTCCAGGATTGTGTTAAACAATCTAGTTAAAAACTCCACTGCCATCTCTCCTAAACATCTCCATGCCTCCACAGGTATGTCATCAGGACCAACTGCCTTTCCATTCTTCATCCTCTTCATAGCTGCCCTCACTTCCTCCTTGCTAATCCACTGAACTTCCTGATTCACTATCCCTACATCATCCAACCTTCTCTCTCTCTCATTTTCTTCATTCATCAGCCCCTCAAAGTATTCCTTCCACCTTCTTAGCACACTGTCCTCACTTGTCAGCACATTTCCATCTCTATCCTTGATCGCCCTAACTTGCTGCACATCCTTTGCAGCTTGGTCCCTCTGTCTAGCCAATCGGTACAAGTCCTTTTCTCCTTCCTTAGTGTCTAATCTGTCATACAACTCACCATACGCCTTTTCCTTTGCCTTTGCCACCTCTCTCTTTGCTTTACGCTGCATCTCCTTGTACTCCTGTCTACTTTCTTCATCTCTCTGACTATCCCACTTCTTCTTTGCCAACCTTTTCCTCTGTATAATTTGCTGTACTTCCTCATTCCACCACCAAGTCTCCTTGTCTTCCTTCCTCTGTCCTGATGACACACCAAGTACTTTCCTAGCTGTCTCCCTAACTATTTCTGCAGTGGTTTTCCATCCATCTGGCAACTCTTCACTACCACCCAGTGCCTGTCTTAACTCCTGCCTGAACTCCACACAACAGTCTTCCTTCTTCAACTTCCACCATTTGATCTTCGGCTGTGTCTTCACTCGCTTCCTCTTCTTGGTCTCCAAAGTCATCCTACAGACCACCATCCGATGCTGCCTAGCTACGCTGTCCCCTGTCACCACCTTGCAGTCTCCAATCCCTTTTAGATGGCGCCTTCTACATAAGATATAGTCCACCTGTGTGCACTTTCCTCCACTCTTGTACGTCACCCTGTGTTCCTCCCTCTTCTTGAAATATGTATTCACCACAGCCATTTCCATCCTTTTCGCAAAATCGACCACCGTCTGTCCTTCCACATTTCTCTTCTTGACTCCATACCTTCCCATCACCTCCTCATCACCTCTGTTCCCTTCACCAACATGTCCATTGAAGTCCGCTCCAATCACCACTCTCTCCTCCTTGGGTACCCTCTCCACCATGTCGTCCAACTCATTCCAGAATTCTTCTTTTTCATCCATCTCACACCCAACTTGCGGGGCATATGCGCTGATAACATTCAGCAATAAACCTTCAATTTCCAGCTTCATACTCATCACTCTGTCTGACACTCCCTTCACCTCCAGCACGCTCTTGACATACTCTTCCTTCAGAATTACCCCTACCCCATTTCTCCTCCCATTCACACCATGGTAGAAGAGTTTGAACCCACCTCCGATACTCCTGGCCTTACTCCCCTTCCACCTGGTCTCTTGCACACACAGTATGCCTACCTTTCTTCTTTCCATCATGTCAGCCAGCTCTCTCCCTTTACCAGTCATAGTGCCAACATTCAAAGTTCCAACTCTCACCTCCACATGCCTACCCTTCCTCCTCTCTAGCTGCCTCTGGACATGCTTTCCCCTTCTCCTTCTCCTTCGCCCAACAGTAGCATAGTTTCCACCGACACCCTGCTGGTTAACAGTACCGGTGGCGGTCGTTGGTAACCCGGGCCTCGACCGATCCGGTATGTAAGTCTTATTTATGATCCGCATATTTGATTTGGCAAAGATTTTACGCCGGATGCCCTTCCTGACGCAACCCTCCCCATTTGTCCGGGCTTGGGACCGGCACTAAGGATGCACTGGCTTGTGCATCCTCAGTGGCTGGGTTTTGTCCCGATGACCATGGCTCCTAAAATAGACAAGATTCTAAGAGCACGTGCTGCTCTTGTCAATTTAAGGGAGGATCTCATTCGTGATAAACTCCCAATGTTAAAAAAATGTGTTCAGAAAGGGCATGTCAGTCTCTCTTTAAATATTTCTTGTTGCCTAGCTGTTTTGACTTAGTTATCCTTTTAGCTTATAAATATATTCCTTGGTAACTTGCTGTTTGCAGTTTCAATAGTTTTGTTTGAGGTTTGATAGAGTTTTACATAAGTGACCAGTTTCTGGGCAATAGGCCTAGTTTCAAGTTTAGCTCTATGGCCAATTGGGTGTTAAGTGGCCAGGGTGTGGCTAGCACATCTTAAGGATTTATGTCTGGCCTGGTTCAGTTTCAATCCAGTGTGCATTTTAACTTCTGGAGTGATTCTGAATTGTTGGTTCATCTAGAATAGAGTAAGTATCATCTTTCTTGCTTAACAAGTTGCTATTAATCTTATTCCAGCTGCTTGAGTATTAGTCCTTTTGTCTATACATCTGCTGCTGGTTCCTAGTGGGAACTAGTGGGATCTTATTCTAGCTGTAGCTGTCTTATCCTAGCTGTAGCTGTTTTTCACCTAGTGTGTCCTTAAATATTTCTTGTTGCCTAGCTGTTTTGACCTAGTTATCCTTTTAGCTTATGACTATATCCCTTGGTAACTTGCTGTTTGCAGTTTTAATTGTGTTGTGTGAGGTTTGATAGAGTTTTACATAAGTGACCAGTTTCTGGGCAATAGGCCTAGTTTCAAGTTTAGCTCTATGGCCAATTGGGTGTTAAGTGGCCAGGGTGTGGCCTGCCCTCCTGGCAGACAATTAGCAATCAGTGTTCTTTAAATCACTACTGCTACTTCCAAACGTCAGGCAAACAAGCCTAGATTGAACGAAGGCTAGAATGAACAAAGGCAAGCGTGACTTTTTCAAGCCAAGACTGAGTCAAGCACGGACTGCTCTTTTTAGATCCAGTCAGTCATCTGTATTTTGTGTACCTAGTGTAGACTATGTGTTTTCTTCGCATTCCTGTCCTTTCCTCTACCTGGGGCTGGCATAGATGTTGGGTCACTCCTAGGCGCTGTGACCCTACCAATCTCATCTATCCCACTCTCTCCACTCACGTTGAGCAAGTGGTGACGGGAGGGCTCTAGAATTGCCAGTCTGCAGTGCCAAAACCTGAGTTTATCTCAGGCTATGCATCCTTGCTCTCCCTCAACTTGCTTGTTCTAACTGAGACCTGGATCATGCCAGAAAACACTACCACACCTACAGCTCTGTAGATGTGTACTCTTTTTCTCACACTCCCAGAGCTGGAAGGCAGGGTGGTGGTACTGGCCTGCTAATTTCCCCGAAATTGAAATACTCTCTCGTTTCCATTCCACAATTTTCTCCACCCTCTTTTGAATTCCATGCTTTAACTGTCTCTTATCCAGTCAAACTCACAAATGTGGTTGTGTACTGCCCACCAGGCCCCCTTGGTGAGTTTCTGGAGGAGCTTGACACACTTGTCTTGCACTTCCCTGTTGATGACTCTGTACTTATCCTTCTCTGTGACTTCAACATCCACACTGACAAGCTAGATCCTCTTCTCTCTTTCCTCTCCTCCTTTGACATTCACCTCTCACCCTCCCCTCCTACCCACAAGGCCGGCAACCAGCTGGACCTTATCTTTACTAGACACTGTCCTATTTCCAATCTCTCTGTTACTCCCCTCCAGCTCTCTGACCACTATTTCATGTCCTACTCTCTTCTCCATCCTCAGCCCCTCCCCCTACCCACATGGTTCCCACCTGTAGACACCTCCGCTCTCTCTCCGCCACTGATCTCTCTTCCTCTGTTACCTCTATCCTCCCTACACCTGAATCTTTCTCTCTCCTACACCCTGACACTGCTACTGATCTTCTTCTCTCTACCCTCTCCTCTTCTCTGGACAATCTCTGTCCCCTCACCTCCAGGCCTGCACGTCCAACTCCACCTGCCCCTTGGCTGACCGACTCAGTACGTACTGACAGACGTAGCCTAAGAGTGGCACAGCGCAAATGGAGAAAAGGCAAACTCCCAGAGGACCTTCTCAACTTCCAGTCTCTTCTTTCCACTTTTTCCTCCTCCCTTTCTGCTGCTAAAGCTACCTTCTATCACTCTAAAATCCTATCCTCTGTCTCTAAGCCTAAGAAACTCTTTGAAACCTTTTCTACACTTTTTCAAACCCCGCCTCCTCCTCCTACTTCCTCCCTTCTCCTTGATGACTTCGTTAACTTCTTTGACAAGAAGGTAAATGACATCAGATCCTTTTTTTCTCACCACCCGGTTAGTGCTCCTTACACCCACCCTCTGCACCCTCCCTCACCTCTCCACGTCCCATCCTATCTCACCTCGCTCCCCTCTCCCCCGATGAGGTCCTCAACCTCATCACATCGAGTCGCCCCACCACATGGTCCCTTGACCCGGTCCCCTCCCCTCTTCTTCAGTCTATAGCACCTGAACTCCTTCCCTATCTAACCTACCTCATCAGCATCTTCCTCCAGGCAGGATGTTTTCCATCTGCCTTCAAGACTGCAAGAGTCACCCCCCTTCTCAAGAAACCATCACTTAACCCCTCTGACATCAAAAACTACAGACCGGTTTCCCTTCTACCCTTTCTATCCAAAACTTTCGAACATGCTGTCTTTAACCAACTTTCTTTGTATCCCACCAGAACAACCTCCTGGACCCCAACCAGTCTGGGTTCAAGATGGGTTACTCGACAGAGACGGCCCTCCTTGCAGTGACAGAATTGCTGCACGCTGCGAGAGCAAACTCTCTCTCCTCTGTCCTGATACTCCTGGACCTGTCGGCTGCGTTCGACACAGTGAACCACCAGATCCTCCTCTCTACCCTCGAGGGGCTGGGTGTCACGGGCTCTGCACTCTCAATGTTTGCATCCTACTCGACAGGTCGCTCCTACCAGGTGAAATGGAGGGGATCTGTGTCGGAGCCTCAAAGACTGACTACAGGCGTTCCACAAGGTTCGGTTCTGGGTCCTCTCCTGTTCTTCCTTTAGACGACATCCCTGGGTTCTGTTATTCGCTCGCATGACTTCTCTTACCATTGTTATGCTGATGACACCCAGCTGATCTTGTTCTTTCCTCCCTCTGACACACAAGTAGAGACACCCAAGACAGAGCTAATGGTCCTCCTGGGGAAAGGTTGCCCACACTGAGACCTGGCCATCACCCTTGACAACACTGTGGTGATGCCAACTCGGACTGTGAGGAATCTGGGTGTGATCCTGGACAAACAATTGTCATTTGCTGCAAACGTTGCATCGGTTGCTCGCTCCTGCAGATTTCTCCTCTATAACATCAGGAGGATTCGCCCATTCCTCACCAACGAGACGGCACAGGTGCTCATCCAGGCTCTGGTCATCTCCCGGCTGGACTACGGCAACTCCCTCCTTGCTGGCGCCCCGGCATCGGCCATCAGACCTCTGGAGCTTGTTCAGAAAGCTGCAGCTTGTCTGGTGTTCAACCGCTCTAAGTTCTCCCACACAACTCCCCTTCTCATGTCCCTACACTGGCTCCCAGTAGGTGCTCGCATCCAGTTTAAGACTCTGGTGCTAGCCTACAGGGCAGTGAAATGAACAGCTCCTTCCTATCTCCAGGCCATGGTCAAGCCCTACACCCCCGTCCGACCACTTCGCTCTGCTGCCTCGGGATGCCTGGTTGCCCCGTCGCTCAGAGGCCCCTGCTGTCGATCGACCCGGTCACGGCTCTTTTCTGTCCTGGCCCCTCAGTAGTGGAATGAACTCCCCACTGATGTCAGAACAGAGGAGTCGCTGCCCATCTTTCGGCGCAGGTTGAAAACTCACCTCTTCAAGAACTACTACCCTGTTACTTGTTCTTAGCACTTATTGTATTCACTCATTTATAAAAAAATCTCTTTCTTGCGCTTTTACTTTAGCACTGGTTTTGCTCTTAGGTGCTTGTTTAGATGCACTTATGACCTCTGATGACTAGTAGTTCTCCTGATTTCCTACGTTAAATAATGCTCTTATTGTAAGTCGCTTTGGGTAAAAGCGTCGGCTAAATGACTGTAATGTAATGTTATGTGATTCAAACTAGTTTAGCATGTGAGCAACATGAGTTGACCATATTTACAGGACCATCAAATGAAATGGTGCCATAATGGCTTAAAACCTGATTGGTACAAAACACGTAGAAAGAAAGAAATGGATATTATGAGAACATTTGTGTTGTACAGAATGTGACTACTTGTACATTTCATGTACATAATATAAGCTATATACATTTAGTGGCATCAGTAACAATGAAATCTTGTCACCTATAATGAAGAGCTGCCCTACTTTAATGTTTACACTGAATTTGTTTAAACTCGTCTTGTTTGGAACATTACCTTGAAAGATGGCGAAAAATATGTAACCACTTGCATCATTTGGTGTCATCAACTTTTTAAATATGACATGCAGGTATGAGAAGGTTTTTACTTTTTATATGCAGTAAAATATATTGTTGGAGTCATGTTGCATATCTTTTAATTCTTACAACTGTGCCAGCATCCAATCAGAGATGTCATTCTGATCCTCTTAATGTATGGCACATATTTATGGTCATGCTAAATATGCAGACGTGCACTAAACCTTGCCCATTATTTCAACATATCTTTCATTTAGCTTAAATCGTCCTGCAGCATATTCATCTACAAGCCGAGATGGCATACGTGAGAAGTAAAAACCTCTCAAGTGCTTTACTAGCTCCCTGACCTCATCATACTGCACTGTGAAGGAAACATGCTCACTGGGTGTCCAGATCAGAAGTGTAGCAGACTTTAGACCTGTGCAAAACGTTGTAGGCCGTACTTGCATGTAATATCCACTACAGCCAGTTTTTTGCAGCTCTCCATCTACTATTTTGACATCACTGCATTTCTGAGTAGGCTGGTTAGTGAGTGAGGGCTGGCACAGGACATTTTATTTCCAGAAACAAACAAACACACACACACACACACACACACGTCAGGGAGCCATGGTTCTTGGACACTTACAACAGTACCCTTGTGAGTAATGTTCATGCCCTGTTCTTTCAGCTGATGGCAAGCTCTAACTTCATTTTCTTTACCATAGTTAGTTGCATAATTGTGTGTCACTCACTGCTTGTGGCTGCATGTACGGGAACCTTTTTGGCAGAGCTTGCTCTAAGTCTGATTTTCCTACAGTTGTGCCGCAAATCAGATGCACTTTGGTCTCTCGTTACTAATTGAGCTGCTTGTGCATCACTACCTTCAATGTACGCCTGGTAGAATGTCTTGCCTGAGTCACAGCTAAGGTTATAACTGAGTCTGGTGTGGTTTAAAAAATCTCGTTATCAACTGCACTGTTTTATTCTGCTGATGGTGAGGCATCCTAACACTTTTCAAGTAAGGTCATCTTCAGGACAAAAAGTGGTTGGATAGAGGCTTTGTCCACACCATCTCTGAAGTCTTTGTGTGACAGGTGATGTGGAGTATTTGGGAGGGCTTGAGTCACTACAGCCGTACAGTTCGTTTTAGTGCTGTTGTGCCTTGTGGTGCCTGAAGTTAATGTGACTCAGACGTTTAGGCTCAAGGTTCTTTGATGTCCCTGCAGTCCACCTGCGCTGTTCATCCGTACATGCAAGTCCCGTCTTTCCACTGACCCCTGCGTTCTGCACCTGAAATAATGACGTCAAGAGTATCTTCATAATTTCTCCACATACTACTGACATTACTATTAGGCACGAACATAAGTATATTAGATTACATTCAACTTTCTCATTGCACATAATACAAGCACTGAGACAGCGAAATGCAGTTTAGCATCTAACCAACCAGACGTGCAAAAGAAGCAGTAAAGTGCCGTGTAATGTACATACTGTATGTATGATATATTGTAGAATAAACATTAGAGGTAGGCATGAATGTGCTAAGATATAGTCAGTGGTGGAGAGTAACCAAGTATATGTACTCAAGTACTGTACTTAAATACAAATTTATTTTCTTATATCATCTATACTTACATTTGAGTCAGAGGGACCAAACCACTACTTTTACTGCAATATGTTATCTACATCAAGCTCATAATACTTATGGACTTTTACTGTAGTAGATTTTTCATGCAGGACTTTTACTTGTAATGGAGTATTTTTACAGTGCACAGTAACAAAAGAGGTAAAGTCCTATTAAAAAAAAGAAAAACACAACGACTTTGTATTTCTGTAGGCAGCAGTAGAGCCCAGCCAAAGCATCAGTCAAGCTAAACATACAGCGTGCGCCATGCTGAAGGAAGGTGGAATCGTGGAGGCAGTGGGTTGTTCGTGCATTGCCGGGTGAGGGCAGTCCTGTAGCCCTGCAGCAGCTATTCTGTGGGAGGTATTCATAAACCCAAATATCTCCTCTCTGTTGTTGAATTCAAATCACTGACCATACTGTCCATTCTGTTATATGTCTGTTATGATACTGTAAACGAGTGGTGGAAGAAGTATTCAGATCCTTTACTGCAGTAAAAGTACAAATACTTATGCCTCCATGCTTTTGTAGTTGCGTAATTCTTTGCCATCAACACCTTCAGAAAACACCAGGTAATTAACAATATCGATGTAACATCGGGTCACTGTCTCATGTCATCCAGCCACTCCATGTGAGGCACTCTTACGGTAATGTCCTCACGACTTTTTAAACACCTTTAGTGTGTATCCATGTTATACTTTGAGGATGTTCGGTATTGTGAAGGGGAAGGATGGGCCAGCAGGCAGGAGTTGATGTTCAGAATAAAAAAATATTCAGATCGGCCACAAAGAAAAACATTTCAACCTCCATCTTCTGCAGAAAAAAAAAACATCGTGGAAAATTCCTCTCGATCTACCAAACACTGAACCTCTCCATTGTCCGTCCTGGAGAGAGCGAAGCGGCACCACCGCTTGCCGTCTTCGCACACTTTTTATACCCGGACACCTGCTGTCTGTGGCCAGTCAGGGAGGGCCTCTGTAACGAATACCAGTTAGACACAGGTGGCATCAATACGCCCTCATTTGGTGCTCCTTTGTACTGAAGCCACTTCAGATGGGCAGTACACGTCTTAAAGGTCAGGCAGGTCAGAGAATTAAAGTCCCCCTATAGCAGAAACCTGGATGAGTGAAGACTAACAGCAAGTGAGCAAGCATGTCACAAACATTACCAGATACACGAGTCTTGAGCAGATGAGCAAGAGGAATGTGCACCTTCCTCTCAGCATAAATAATATATTGGAAATGGAGGGAGGAGGCTCCATGACATTTCTCACCCCCTTTCCATTTGGCTCACACATCTCATGTAACCTGGATTAATAGTCTGCAATAAGGTTTTTCTTACCCGGACAATGCTCAATGGTGACTGGTATGGCTGGAGGGTGAGACACCACCGCAGGATCCAGGCGTTCTGATGTTGCATTGAGTGCATCCACGTTAGGGCTTGGTCAGCCTGCAGCTCGAATTCCCTTCCCAGGAGATAGTAGCACAGGGAGTCAACTGCCCACTTAATGGCCAGACCCTCTTTCTCAACAGTAGAATATTTCTTCTCTCGATCAAAAAGTTTTCCCAGGAACAAGATGGGCCTCTCCTGGCATGGTTCTCCCTGTGCCAACACAGCCCCCAGTCCAACATTTGATGCATCCACTTTCACCACAAACTTCTTTGTGAAGTCTGGACTTTGTAACACCAGAGCTTGACAGATGAACAATTTCAAGGTTTTAAAGGCCTGCTCACACTTGTCTAACCAACTGCAGTCTGGATGTACAGGATTTGTGAGGTCAGTGAATGGGGCTGCCAATGTAGCACAATGGGGAATGAACCTTCTATACCACCCAATTAGTCCCAGGAATGACTTCAGTTGCTTCTTGGTTTCAGGTTTTGGGATCATCTCCACAGCCTTCACCTTCTCCACCTGTGGTTTGAACTGCCCCCTCCCGATCAGATAACCCAGGTATCTCACCTCCTCTTGGGCCCAAGAACACTTCCTCATTGATGGTCAGGCCAGCATTCTGGATTTTCCCCAGGCCAGTTTTTAGGTGCTCCAGGTGGTCCTCCCAATCCTCACTGTAGATCACAACATCATCCAGATAGGCAGCTGCAAATCTGGAACAGTCCTGGAGAACAATGTCAATTAATCTTTGGAAAGTTGCAGGTGCTCCATGCAATTCAAAAGGTAAAACGGAACAGACCTAACCCTGGAATCCGGAAGGCAGTGTATTCCTTACAAGCAGGGTCCAGAGTTACTTGCCAGTAGCCTTTACATAAGTCTAATGTGGTGATGTACTTGGCCTTGCCTAACCTCTCCAACAACTCATTAATATGAGGCATTGGATACGAATCAAAACATGAGACATTGTTGAGTTTTCTCATTTCTGAACAGAACCGTAGCTGAAGAGAGTCTTTCTTGGGTACCAAGACAATAGGGTTAGACCACTCACTGGTAGACGGTTCAATGACTCCTTTGTCTAGCATTGCTTGCACCTCTTGCTTCAGTGGTTCCACCAGCCTCTCTGGAATCTTGTAGGGTCTCAAACGTACCGGTTTATTCTCTTTGAGCACAATCTTGTGGCTTATAAAATCAGTTCGACCAGGTGTCTCTTGAAATAATACAGATAAAGAATGTTTTACCTCCGTCAACTGCATGCGTTTATCTGGATTCAGGTGCTCAGGGGAAACTGGGAGGTTTTCAATATTGATAATTTAAATGCATCAATTTGGTGCATTTTGAGACCAAAATCGAGCTAGATAGAATAACAAATGTAATCACAAAACAACCCTCATAATTTATGGAACATTGACAAAATGAGCCAAAATGTTAAAAAATTACTCAGTGCAACATATATATTGCTTGAACAGCAGCGGTACCATCACTTGCCAACGTTGAAAGCCAGTGAGTGACCATTTTGAACTATAATTCTATCACTGACCGACCAATAGAGGGCGCAACAGGTCTGTGACCAAGCAACCACAGCCCAATCAAAGGCCCTGTCCCAACACCCACCCTACGCGCTACCTAGAGTGGTGCAGTTTGGTAGTACAGCGTTGCGTAGGGCATGCGAAGTGCCCTTTGGGAAGGAGGTTTAAATGGATTGAATTGGGACGCCCGAGTAACGCGAGCAGAGCAGCGAGCCAGTATTCAGAACTCACTCATAACGTTGTCATCTGTCATGTAAAGACACGCTGCTAGAGTTCATTATCCGTCACTATCAATCACAGTCTACTCATCTCTATGATGACAAGACGGTGGCGGAGAGGAAGAGCGTGGAGTTGTGGATACCAACTCTTGCTCATCTCCTGGTTGCAGTGACGACTCCGAGTCTGACACCGTTCTTGCACGTTTAAAGAACTTAAACAAAGCTGGTGGCGCCATAGCCTCCACCCACATACGGTAGCATAGCCGACCGCTTATATGTTTTCGTGAAAAAAAGCAACGCTTGGTATGGCAGTTGGAACTAGCCTAGCCTAGCCCGCTGGCGTCGAACATCACATCACGTGTCTCATGAACTTGCTTGCGCATGAAAATCAACATATAAAATTATGTTTATAAAAATTATTTTTAGCACAAAATCATGCGATATTGGGTGATTTCGAATCATTTATGACTAAATGAGAATTTGTAAAAAATAATGTATATATTTTTTTGGGTAGGAAAATTGTAGGGTGGGCCTGGTTAAAAGTGGGCGGGCCTAGGACCGTCAGGCCCACCCATAACGCCGTGCCTGCTTTGGACAGTTGACCCCAAGTATTTAAACTCAAATGCCTTCGTCACCTCCACTCCTTGCATCCTCACCATTCCACTGTCCTCCCTCTCATTCACTCATAGGTATTCCGTCTTGCTCCTACTGACTTTCATTCCTCTTCTCTCCAGTGCATACCTCCACCTCTCCAGCCTCTCCCCCACCTGCACTCTACTCTCACTACAGATCACAATGTCATCCGTGAACATCATCGTCCATGGAGACTCCTGCCTGATCTTGTCCGTCAACCTGTCCATCACCATTGCAAACAAGAAAGGGCTCAGAGCCGATCCTTGATGTAATCCCACCTCCCCCTTGAACCCATCTGTCATTCCAACTGCACACCTCACCACTGTCACACCTCCCTCATACATATCCTGCACCACTCCCACATACTTCTCTGCCACTCCTGACTTCCTCATACAATACCACACCTCCTCTCTCGGTACTCTGTCATAAGCTTTCTCTAAATCTACAAAGACACAATGCAACTCCTTCTGGCCTCCTCTATACTCCTCCATCAACATTCTCAAAGTAAACATCGCATCTGTGGTGCTCTTTCCTGGCATGAAACCATACTGCTGCTCGCTGATCATCACCTCTCCTCTTAACCTAGCTTCTATTACTCTTTCCCATATCTTCATGCTGTGGCTGATCAACTTTATACCTCTGTAGTTGCTACAGTTCTGCACATCACCCTTGTTCTTGAAAATTGGTACCAGTATGCTTCTTCTCCTCTTCTCAGGCATCCTCTCACTTTCCAAGATTGTGTTAAAGAATCTAGTTAAAAACTCCACTGCCACCTCTCCTAAACATCTCCATGCCTCCACAGGTATGTCATCAGGACCAACCACCTTTCCACTCTTCATCCTCTTCATAGCTGCCCTCACTTCCTCCTTGCTAATCCACTGAACTTCCTGATTCACTATCCCTACGTCATCCAACCTTCTCTCTCTCTCATTTTCTCCATTCATCAGCCCCTCAAAGTACTCCTTCCACCTTCTTAGCACACTCTCCTCGCTTGTCAGCACATTTCCATCTCTATCCTTCATCACCCTAACCTGCTGCACATCCTCCCCAGCTCGGTCCCTCCGTCTAGCCAATCGGTACAAGTCCTTTTCTCCTTCCTTAGTGTCTAACCTGTCATACAACTCACCATACGCCTTTTCCTTTGCCTTCACCACCTCTCTCTTCACTTTACGCTGCATCTCCTTGTACTCCTGTTTACTTTCTTCATCTCTCTGACTATCCCACTTCTTCTTTGCCAACCTCTTCCTCTGTATACTTTGCTGTACTTCCTCATTCCACCACCAAGTCTCCTTGTCTTCCTTCCTCTGTCCTGATGACACACCAAGTACCTTCCTAGCTGTCTCCCTCACTATTTCTGCAGTGGTTATCCAGCCATCTGGCAACTCTTCACTACCACCCAGTGCCTGTCTTAACTCCTGCCTGAACTCCACACAACAGTCTTCCTTCTTCAACTTCCACCATTTGATCTTCGTCTGTGTCTTCACTCGCTTCCTCTTCTTGGTCTCCAAAGTCATCCTACAGACCAGCATCCGATGCTGCCTAGCTACGTTCTCCCCTGTCACCACCTTGCAGTCTCCAATCCCTTTTAGATGGCACCTTCTACATAAGATATAGTCCACCTGTGTGCACTTTCCTCCACTCTTGTACGTCACCCTGTGTCCCTCCCTCTTCTTGAAATATGTATTCACCACAGCCAATTCCGTCCTTTTCACAAAATCCACCACCATCTGTCCTTCCACATTCCTCTTCTTGACTCCATACCTTCCCATCACCTCCTCATCACCTCTGTTCCCTTCACCAACATGTCCATTGAAGTCCGCTCCAATCACCCCTCTCTCCTCCTTGGGTACCCTCTCCACCATGTCGTCCACCTCACTCCAGAATTCTTCTTTTTCATCCATCTCACACCCAACTTGCAGGGCATATGTACTGATAACATTCAGCAGTACACCTTCCATTTCCAGCTTCTTACTCATCACTCTGTCTGACACTCTCTTCACCTCCAGCATGCTCTTGACATACTCTTCCTTCAGAAATACCCCTACCCCATTTCTCCTCCCATCAGCACCATGGTAGAAGAGTTTGAACCCACCTCTGATACTCCTGGCCTTACTCCCCTTCCACCTGGTCTCTTGCACACACAGTATGTCTACCTTTCTTTTTTCCATCATATCAGCCAGCTCTCTCCCTTTACCAGTCATAGTGCCAACATTCAAAGTTTCGACTCTCATCTCCACACGCCTACCCTTCCTCCTCTCTAGCTGCCTCTGGAGATGCCTTCCCCCTCTCCTTCTCCTTCGCCCAACAGTAGCATAGTTGGCTTGTATAAGAATGTGCAAGAATATTGTAAAACCTGTCATGCTGGTCAAGTTGATGCTAAGATTTTCACTAGGAGTGATGAAGAAGGACAGGATTAGGAACAATTAAATTAGAGGGGCCGCTCAAGTTGGACGGTTTGGAGACAAAGCAAGAGAGGCGAGACTGAGATGGCTTGGACATGTGTGGAGGAGAGATGCTGGGTATGTTGGTAGAAGGATGCTGAATATGGAGCTGCCAAGGAAGAGGAGAAGAGGAAGGCCAAAGAGGAGGTTTATGTATGTGGTGAGGGAGGAAATGCTGGTGGCTGGTGTGACAGAGAAAGATGCAGAGGACAGGAAGAGATGGAAACGTATGATCCGCTGTGGCGCCCCCTAACGGGAGCAGCTGAAAGTAGTAGTAGTAATAATAATAATAATATACGTATATAAATCTTTCACGTATTCAGTTCACTTCTGTACAAGTAATGTAAGTCGATGTGCATTCGTGACTTTCGCAAATAAAAAAAGAATTACAAAAACAACACGTTCTGTAAATATATGATTCTGTCGGTAATTGTTATTTTAATGGCTTGGCATTGTATACACCGTTAAAAAGTACTTTTATACATGGCACTATAGGCCGCCCTACACAATATTGTAGGCACGGTTTATTAAGCAACACAATGTTATACGATATGTAATAGGGGGTCCCTCCACCATGTTTCTGTCAGCCAAGGGGTCCTTGGCCTGAAAAACGTTGAAGACCTCTGCACATTCAGTCCATGACAAGATGAACAAACTGCATCCTGTGCTATAGAAATAGAAGGTTTCCGGTACTTTAAATGAGACCCTCCTCCAGAGGGAATCAGTTTAAAGCCCTTTAATCAGAACATACAGCTGAGTCAGGAATCAAACCTGTGACATGACGACCAGATTCTTCTTCTTCGTAGTAGTAAGCTAATGCTAGCTAGTGCTATGCACCCCGTACTGGTGGCTAGCTATGGGGGAAACGTGGTCGCACATATAATTGAATGGTTGTTTTATGTGCATGCTTCCAGCTCTTACGCTGGTTCTATGGTGTGTCTACGGTGTGACTAGTAAATGCTGCTATAAATGGTCTGACACCGCACCACGGACCCAGCACTCGTTATTGGAGTGCGTCGTCTGAATAAAGTCCGGCTGGGATGCTACAAGTAGTAGCAGTAGTAGTAATGATCGTATTGATAATTATTATAATAACAGTAGTGGTGGTAGTAGTAGTAGTAGTTGTAGTAGTAATAATGATCGTATTGCTAATTATTATAATAACAGTAGTAGTAGTAGTAGTAGTAGTAGTAGTATTTTAGTGGGTAGAGCATGTTGTGGAGTTTCATTTCGTCATGTTCCATCTAACCATGTCTATAGTCCTATGGGGTTTTATGATTATAGCGCCACCCAGTGGCAGATGTTTCGCATTTTAACTCACTATCTAACTCTCTCGGTCTCCCTCCCTCCTTCTGTTAATTCTCTGTGTAGCGCCCTCATGCGGCAGATGTTTGATATTTTAACTCACTACTCTCTCTCTCTCATTTCAATTCAATTCGATTCAATTCAATATGTGCTTTATTGGCATGACATACGTTTGTGTACATGTTGCCAAAGCATGTAAAACAACAACAACACAACTATGATTATAATAACAGCAACAACAACAATGATGATGATATCAAACAACAACAATAGCAAAAGGTGCCGTCACACATTTTAACTCACTACTCTCTCTCTGTCTCTGTCTCTCTGTTAAGTCTCTGTGTAGCGCCCCCATGCCGCGGTGATTGGCATTAAACCTTAAACTGACTAAACCCTCTTAGCGGCACCCTGAGTGCTTTTTCACTTATGTGTATGTACCAATAATAATGTGCAATGTTTTGAAGATGAGTTTTTTCCTTTTGTAGGTTCCTCCCAGTTACCTTAATGATCTAAGAATATCCCCTCATCTAATGAGTAATGGAACTCAATCAATCACAGTAAACATAAAAGTCTTTACTTTTCAAAATATAGATGAAATTAAAATAAAATAAAATATGATCAAATCACTGTCTTTATCTTATTTCTCAATTTCTTTCAGTTGTATGAAACTACTTTTCCATAACCTCAACCACTAATTCGTCTGAAACCAATTTCCATATGAGAGAAGCCCTTTGAGGTAAACTTGTAATTTGTGATATTGGGCTATACAAATAAAACTGACTTGGCCTTAAGTCACAATATTTTTTTTTTTTTTTTAATTTATTTCTGATTTTTCCCCTTTTTTTCTCCCAATTTAGTGGCCAATTGATCCCTATTTTAATTCAAACACCCACCCTCGTATTGCATGCATTCGCCAACTGCATCTCTCCGGCCGGCAGTCTCGAAGGAAAGCGCCTCCCCACTTTCGTGACAAGGCGAATCCAAGCCGAACCACTGTTTTTCCGACACACACAGAGACGCATTCACATGACGAACACAAGCCGACTCCGCCCCCCTCCCGAAGACAGCGTTGCCAATGATTGCTGCTTCATCGAGTCCGGCCATAGTCGGATCTGACGAGACCGGGGCGCGAACCCCAGTCCCCAGTGGGCAACTGCATCGACACCAAGCCGATGCTTAGACCGCTACGCCACCGCGGACTCCCAAGTCACAATATTTTTTAACATGAAACCTACTTTGCTTCAACTCCAATGTTTGAAATGCAAAACCCTCTTTACTTTTTAACACGCATGTTTTCTTTGTTCGGGATATTAAACGTTATTTAAACACACCTGGTTCTTCATCATACACTAAATGACCCCGAAAATACCCAATGGCAAATAGCAAACCCACAGTTCAAACCAAACATTATATCACGCATTTGTAATGTGTGATATTGGGCTATACAAATAAAATGACTTGACTTGACAGTTGATATGCAACAGATGTTACAAATGTAAACTACTAATAAGACCCGTTAGCCCCCCAAGCTAACGGGTCTGATCCTTTAGCCGAGCGGTTAGTGACGTCGCCTTGGGGCGCAGTACACTTCGTACGAATCCCGCACCGGGCAAGAAAATAACCGGTTACACAAATATCCTTAGCAAGAAATGAGACCAAATTCAACTCTTTTTAGTCCCAGGAACTCAGATCCATCACTCAACTCAAAAAAATATAAACGTATCCATGCTGCAATAAACCCCAGATTAATGTGTTGCAGACCTGTCACTCTGCTGGAGTGCGCTGTGGCCACAAACCCAACGGCCACTTCAGCCAAACGAGCAAACAAACAGAACGGGTGGAGTCCCAGAAACAAACAGAACGGGTGGAGTCCCAGAAACAAAAAGAACGGGTGGAGTCCCAGAAACAAACAGAACGGGTGGAGTCCCAGAAACAAACAGAACGGGTGGAGTCCCAGAAACAAAAAGAACGGGTGGAGTCCCAGAAACAAACAGAACGGGTGGAGTCCCAGAAACAAAAAGAACGGATTGAGTCCCAGAAACAAACAGAACGGGTGGAGTCCCGGAAACAAAAAGAACGAATGGAGTCCCAGAAACAAACAGAACGGGTGGAGTCCCAGTTACCTCGTTGCAGTGGGGCGGTAGCAAAGTTCCTCACTTGTTCAACGCTACTGTAGCAAATTCAGGGGGCAGCCGGGAATCGTCGCCACAGCCGGGACGCGAACCCGTGTTTCCCACTCCGCAAGCGACAACGTAAACCACTGGACTAAAGGGTCCGACCCGTTAGCTAAGGGCCAACGTGTCTGCTTATCCATGTACGTTACAGTAGGGCAGCTGAAACAAGCAGCCGCGTTTGCTCCTTTTGCCTGAGCCAGACTAACAGCCGGCCAGCTCTCCGCCGCCCCACCCAACATGGTTTGCAAAGCGTAAGCAGGTACACGGTGGAACCCCGCTTAGAATGCAACTAAGCTAGTCACTTAGATTAGCTATCTAAAATGGCTGCGGCATCTGGCTTCACCAGGAAGCAAAATGTTATTTATATAGCACTTTTAAAAACATACTGTAGCGAAGTCGGGGGGGGGGGGGCGGCAACCACAGGAACTGCCGCGGCCGAGACGCGAACCCGTATCGCCCGCACCGCAGGCGACATGAGACATCGCTAACCGCTCGACTAAAGGATCACAGCAGCCAGCCAGCCAGCCAGCGGCCAACGTGTCTGCTTATCCATGCAGGTTACAATACAGTTACAAAGTGCTGTAAACTACTAATAAGACACGTTAGTCCCTAGCTAACGGGTCTGACCCTTTAGCCGAGCGGTTAGTGATGTCGCCTTGGTGCAGTACACCCCGTATCGAATCCCGCACCGGGCAAGAAAATAACCGGTTACATTGCTTTACACCCCATACACAAAAGCGAACAAATACATAAAACAAATTGAATGATTATAAAAACATATTGGAAGTAACAGACCAAGCTAAAAAATGAAACACGACAGAAGTCAGTAGACAAATAACCACTACTTTTCTCGTAATTCTGGGTTATACACTGTAATATCGCGGACAGTCACCTGTCTGATAAGTACAGAGACTAAACTCTTACTTGATAGCCTAACTACAGTTATATTACCATTTAAACTTATCCTCGTGCACAGCGACACTGACCAGCCGTCCGCTCTGCGAATTTCTGAACTGTAGGATGGCGGGGGAAGGCTCATTAATATTCATAAAGAATCGCTGCCTGATTGGCCGGTGAAACGTTGCCGCTCGCTCTTGTCAAGACACCCTGGGGAGACGAGCGTAAGGTGAGCCGCGTCAATACGGCAACTCTTCTTAAAGTATTGCAGCCAATTCGGGGGACAAGCAACCACGGGAAGTGCCGCGGCCGGGACGCGAACGCGTACCGCCCGCACCGCAGGAGGCGTCGCTAACCGCTAGACTAAAGGGTCAGACCCGCCAACCACTCCGCAAGTGGTTGGCGGGTTCGCGTCCCGGCCGCGGCACTTCCTGTGGTTGCGTTGTCCCCCAAATTCGCTACAGTATAGTTATACGGACACGACTTTTGCAAGCGTTAAGACCTCAATGTTGATGAACTGGTGACGTCATATGAATCTGTTTTTGGATAACGTAACAGGAATAGAGAAGACACACGTTCTACAAAGAGGTGGAAAGTAACGAATTACATGTACTCACGTTACTGTAATTGAGTAGTTTTCGTGTACTTGTACTTTTTAAGTAGTTTTTAAAATCTGTAATTTTACTTTTACTTAAGTAGGTTTTGTTTGAAGCGCTGTACTTCGCTACATTTTACATCACATCCGTTAATGAGTAAAAACAAAAGTAGGCCGAAATAAAACACAAAAGGAAAAGCAATCACGCCCCGGAAACAGCTGCGGTGAGTGATGGGCAGGAGAACCAACTGGCGCTAAATCCCAAGGAGGACAAACTGGCGCTAAATCCCAAGGAGGATGGAGACGGACAAGGCAGACAACAGCGGAGCGGACCCAGCTGGAGGCGAAACGGCGAATTCTGCTGAGGTCCAAGCGGAGCGCAGCGAGGGGAACCCCGGCCATGTTTTAGCTCGCTGCTGCAGCAGCTCATCCAAGCTCGACATCACGCCTGCGCAAGCATGTAGGGGTAAGCTCCATAATACTTGTGCCGTTGCATTGCTAGTTAAAACCAAGTTTCCATAGCTTAGTACGAGGCTTTGCTCAAATTAGCCCAGAAGAAGTCGTTGCGCGACATCGCTAATGGCGGTTGGCACTAGCAACCTGCTGGTAGCTAGTGTTGGTTATGCTAACGCTCTGTTAGCCTACCTGACGCGATCAAAGATAGAGATAGCGTTAAATACCCAACCCCGCATCTAATTACAATCAGCGATTGATTGAGGATAAACAGAAGTCATGTTAATTTGAATCTGAATGTTAAAGTGATAGTTCAGTTGTTTTGAAGTGGGTTGTATCAGCTACTTCGCTTACGTCTAGTCGGTGTTACCCGTAGTAGACGGCGCCCAGCACGCTTCCAGCCTGCCGGAACCAGAAGCGCGCGGGGCAGGGCCGGAACCAGAAGCGCGCGGGGCAGGGCCGGAACCGGAGAAACGCGCTGCTGTGTTGAGCACAGGGACAACAACAACAACAACACAGCAAGAGGTGAGAGTTCTGTGAGGAGGATCCAATGCGTTTGTTCGTTTGCCGTGTTGTTGTCCCGGGCTCGCTCGGCGGCGTGTCTCGCTGCGCCTCCTCCACACAGGGAGAGTGCTGAGCACTGTCTACTGCAGGTAGTAACACACTGACGAGCCATAAGTACCTCATACAACCCCACTTAAAAAAACTGAACTGTCCCTCAAATAGGAATATGACATTGACTATAGCATATTAATATCTTCCATTATTTTTAGTAGTCATGTTCATATCTTCAGGCGTCTCTGTGAGCAATATTTGTGCATTATGAAATGTAAACGAAAAAATGTGATGCGTGTAGAAAACCTTTTATCTATCAGTGTAAATATTTCAAATTCAGTGTGTTTAATGAACACGACATTGCTTTATATACTGAGGAAAACATTTTGTTGACGGAGGAAACATCCATCGAAGCTGAAGGCCTTCAGTGACTTTGTGGCAACACGGAAGCGAACCCCTGAACCACCAGAAACCCCAAAGCAAGCAAGCGAAAATAAGTGATGTGATGGCAGTGGGTGCAAACAGACGTGGGCCACAGGCCAAGGTTGACAAGCTCATGATTAACTTCATTTGTGAGGGTCTTCATCCATTTTTTGTGGTTGAACAACCTGCTTTTAAAGAACTTTTATTGACACTGAATCCCCAATGCAAGGGCATTTTCAGACCCACTCTCCGGACCAGAACAGAGGGAGACTTTGATGTCGCACCTCAGTAAAGTCAGCTATGTTGCCACCACCACATATTGTTGGACAGTGCACCAGCAAAGTTACATAGGGGTCACAACTCATTGGATAGACGAGGAAACCTTGGAGAGGAGATCCGCTGCACTTGCTTGCCAGAGGTTGAAAGGGCCCCACACCTTTGGTGTCCTAGCAGGTGCCCTTGATGACATTCACTGTCAATACAGAATAAGGGGGAAAGTGGTAAGAACCACAACAGACAGTGGCTCAAACTTTATTAAAGTATTTAGTGTGTTTGGTGAGCAAAGACAGTCTGAGGAAGCAGAGTCAGACCAAGACTTTACTGAAAAGCCCAGAGCTGACTACCTGGACACATCCAGCATCCTGGAGCAAGATACCAGCTTCCTCCACACCAAAGGTGTGCATGACACCTGTTAAACTTAGTCGCCACAACAGATGCTGCCATGGCAGAAGAGAAGAATGACATACAAACGGCTATCACTTGCAGCCTTTGGGACACGCCAAGCAGTGTGGAACAAGTCAGGTTGGTCATACGTGGCATCAGAAATTGTGGAAGATAAATGCAAGCTCCAGCTCATCCGGCCCAATCGAACTCAACATACATGGCTGTAGAGAGAATCATACGGCTCATACAAGAGAAGGGGGAAGATGCTATCAGGAATGTCTCTGAAGAATTCAAATTGAAAATGTGAGTTTTAATTCACATTTCTAAAGTATGAAATGTTACTGACAAAAATGATAAACAGTGCCTGAAGCTACCTTGCATATTTCTTTGTTTTCCATACTTATATGAAATTGTCAAAATACATTTCCATACTTGGCTACACATTCCACACCTATTCTTGCAGGAAATTTGCTAAAAGTTGTGTACATTTGATTTATGTTATACAGGTTGAGTCCAGCTGAAATGGCTTTCCTGGCTGAGTACTACACTGTGAAGAAGCCTGTGGTGAAAGCTTTAAACATTCTTCAGTCTGAGACCAACACACACTTGGGGTGGCTTCTGCCAGTGATCTTTCAGCTACAAGCAAAACTCAGCAGGCAGGAGACATCCTCCAAGATGTGTCTGCCACTCATCAGAGCCATTCAGGATGGTAACCAAAAGCGCCTTTGGTGGGATGATGGAAGACCCTGAACTGATTGCTGCAACAATCCTTCTACCAAAGTTCAAGACCACCTGGCTCGCTGTAACCGGTCACGGCCAGAGCGTCCACGGGGTAAGGCGTTCATTAGGCCACCCTTACCTGAGGGATAGTGGGTGTGGATCGGTGTAGTGTTCGGGGACTCGTCATTCTCCAGCGACCCCTCTGGCCCATCCGGGTGCCTGCAGCCAAGCAACCGAAAGCATTCTCCCTTATGTCTCCTTCGCAGCCTGAAGGTAATGCAATCCATGCGAGGCTTCAGCGTGCAAAATAGTGAGAGCTGCCGATACGAGTTTGAAGGAAGCTGGTGTTATGACTATCTCCTTCCTGTGGAAACGTGAACCAGGGGAGTTATTCGACAAGAGTTCCGGGCATATGCCATTGGGTTAATTGGGTGGGATAAGGGGAAAAACTAGAAATAAATTTAAAAATAAAAAAAGACCACCTGGACTGAGAGGGCTGATATCATAGAAGCAGATATGATTTCATTATTTAATATCATACTGTAATCAGTTGTTAATCGATAATTCCAGTTCTGTCCACCTTGTTTCTACTCGACACAATGTCATAAGTGCAATAATATGAGTCTTTCTACACAAGTTGTAGTTATTGTAATTTCTGCATTATGATGCACTCTTGTTGCCAGATTAATCAAAGCTTAATTGTCAGAAATATTCAATATGCATTATTGTTTGTTTGTCACTCAACAGGTCTGGTCTATGTGAAACAACACCTTGACCAGATGGAGGAGGCTGGGATGGAGCAAGTTGGACAACATTCATCAGATGAAGATGATTTCTTCTCCTCAATGAAGTCCAGAAGGTCACAAGGTAAAGGGGAGCTGGAAGGGTACCTAGCCTGTGTCTCAAACAATATGGATCTGCTGAACTCATTTCTGCATATCAAAAAACTTTCTCTCAAACTCAACACTGGCCTGCCTGCCTCAGCTGCCTTTAAGCATCTCTTCAGCTGTGCTGGGCTGCTGTTCACTGCAAAGCGAGCAAGGATGAACTCTACTAACTTTGAAAACCAACTGCTGCTCAGACTTAACAGGAAGTTCAGAGTAATGCTCTAAAGATGGACACAAATAAAGGAACTGTAATTTAGATACACAGTGGGGCAGGGCAATTTTTAAAACGTTTTTTATAGCAGCTGCCATGCGATTCATGTGACATGTTTGGAGTTTATTTGACATGTTTTGTTATTCGACAGGAAGAGCACAGTCTGATATCAAAGAATGGCACAGTTTTGTCTTAAAACATCTTGAATGTCCCTGATACTTAGGTTTTGGTCTTCTTTGGTTCATTTAGGGACACAACACTTGTGACCTTGACCCATTTTGATTTATAGATTTGCAGTATGACTGTTGTTGGTGTTTGTTGGTGAAGAAAAGAAGGATGGTCTACAGAATCCACAATTTATGCAACCTTCAATGGTTGTATTGTTTGAAAATGTTTTATGGGATGGTCTGAACTAAAATGACACATTATACCTCCCTAAGGGTTTTAAATGTCATGTGTCGACATGTTTTATTTTGTTATTGCACTTTAATTTGTACAGCTTTTCCTTTAATTAAAAACTAGTTCAAGATTTATATCCCCTTGTTGCACTACACAGGAGAGACCCCGCTCCCATTGTTAAAAAAGTAACTAAGTAACTTTTACTTTAAGTAAATTTTAAACAAGCTACTTTTTACTTTTACTTGAGTAAATTTTAGACTGATAATTTTACTTGTACTTAAGTAAAATTTCATCAAAGTAATAGTACTTTTACTTGAGTAGAATATTTTAGTACTCTTTCCACCTCTGGTTCTACTTCTACATCAGCTGTTATCAACACAGTCAGCTCTCGCTCCTGTCAGCATCGCTGGACCAGCTATGCTAGCTATGCTAGCTCTGGTGAGCATGTCTAACATTTATACTTTCATATCAATAAAGGTAGACTACTGGAGGAAGGAGAGGCGAGAGAGGAAGAAAAAGAAGAAGAGAGAGGAGGAAGATATGCCAATTAAGTGGTGTCATGTTTGTGAGAAACAAGATGATGTGGCGATACTGGAGCATCTTGAGGTTAAATGGCTCAGAGTAACTCACTGTTAAACACAAGTTATTATAATCATAGTTACAGTCTGACCAGGCATTAGCCATTTTCGTATTGAGGTCTGATTTTATAAGGAAAATAAAGGACATTTCTCTCAGGTACATGGGACTAGACTCATAGGACTGAATTGACTATGTATACACCCTACTTTGTTCTACTGAAATAGACAGCTATTCAAAGCTAGTAAAATAGACAGTGGATTCTGCTCGCCATAGATAGTTCATTGTAAATTTGTGTTAAGACGGTTAAATTTTGAAATGTTGATTTACTAAAATAATATTTAATCTGTTTGAACAGCAACTTTTATGGGTATGAACACAATGTGTGTTCTCACAAGCCACTGGGGGGGGGGGGGTTTCAGGGCCTCCTTGAAACTACAATTAAGCACTATGGAGGAGGTCCAGAGATGGCTGGAGGCCTTTGAAAGGTCACCCCAGATTACCTGGAGGGTGGCAAAAACCTATCCTGCTACTGAGGATTCTGTTCGCCACAACAAGTACAGAGTAAGAGTATTCATGATACATGCATGTTCTTTGTTTTATGGTTGTTTAAATAGTCAAAATTTTTAATGTAGCATTTCTATGTTCTAAGGTTGACTTAAGATGCCAGCACAACACACGGCATTCGTCAATTACAAAAAAGAACACATTCTGTCCAGCTGGACTCTTCCTTGTACTGAAAAAAATACTTTCAGTCAAAACAGAAAGGCCAGGTTAGCTATTAAACAGAGTAATAATAATATTATAATACCATATCAATCATTTTGAGACTGCATACTGTTTAATCAAGGTAACATGCTCATGTTTCAGTTCCATTTTTTGTAGATCTGTGGTTTGCCATGGTCAAGAGGGGTTTTTGTTCCATGTGACCATTAAAAACCGGCATAACCACCGCTTGACTTGTGCTGAGGCCTTGCAGCACCGGGATGTGTCAAAAGAAACAGCAGAGAAACTGACCAAATTGTTTGAAAGTGGCCACTCTCCCTCTTCAGCACTGACCACTCTCAAATATGACCTCAGGGAGAGCAGGGTGATGCTTATGTGTATGCCCCCGCAGATCGCTCCACCTGCCCTGATGTGAAGTTTTGTTACAGGTTAGTCTCATGAATATTGCTCCCAGCGTATTGCTTGTTCAAATACAATCTCAACATGTATCATGTGCTTGGAAGTGTATCGATGGCATTCAAAGGTCCCCGTTGTTTTTCCTTTAAAATACCCCTGACACAATTCTGTTTTCATTGCCAGCTGTCAGTTCATACTTAATACACCGAGTAGTGATCATCCTATGGACATTAGTTATTTACACTAATCTATCCTAGTGGAGATTAACCCATTTTTTGGAGGAAAAAAAAGTGAAATCTAAAGAAGCCCACCCTGCAAAACTCAACCCGAAAATTATGTCGAAAAGAGTACCAGCATGTGTTGTTATTGTCATTACAGATTATACTAAACCATTTTTCCTAACTTGCTGCACATCCTTTGCAGCTCGGCCCCTCTGTCTAGCCAATCGGTACAAGTCCTTTTCTCCTTCCTTAGTGTCTAACCAGTCATACAACTCACCATACGCCTTTTCCTTTCCCTTTGCCACCTCTCTCTTCGCTTTATGCTGCATCTCCTTGTACTCCTGTCTACTTTCTTCATCTCTCTGACTATCCCACATCTTCTTTGCCAACCTCTTCCTCTGTATACTTTGCTGTACTTCCTCATTCCACCACCAAGTCTCCTTGTCATCCTTCCTCTGTCCTGATGACACACCAAGTACCTTCCTACCTGTCTCCCTCACTATTTCTGCAGTGGTTGCCCAGCCATGTGGCAACTCTCCACTACCACCCAGTGCCTGTCTTAACTCCTGCCTGAACTCCACACAACAATCTTCCTTCTTCAACTTCCTCCATTTGATCTTCGGCTCTGCCTTCACTCTCTTCCTCTTCTTGGTCTCCAAAGTCATCCTACAGACCACCATCCGATGCTGCCTAGCTACGTTCTCCCCTGTCACCACCTTGCAGTCTCCAATCCCTTTTAGATTGTGCCTTCTACATAAGATATAGTCCACCTGTGTGCACTTTCCTCCACTCTTGTACGTCACCCTGTGTTCCTCCCTCTTCTTGAAATATGTATTCACCACAGCCATTTCCATCCTTTTCGCAAAATCCCCCACCATCTGTCCTTCCACATTTCTCTTCTTGACTCCATACCTTCCCATCACCTCCTCATCACCTCTGTTCCCTTCACCAACATGTCCATTGAAGTCCGCTCCAATCACCACTCTCTCCTCCTTGGGTACCCTCTCCACCATGTCGTCCAACTCATTCCACAATTCTTCTTTTTCATCCATCTCACACCCAACTTGCGGGGCATATGCGCTGATAACATTCAGCAATAAACCTTCAATTTCCAGCTTCATACTCATCACTGTCTGACACTCTCTTCACCTCCAGCACGCTCTTGACATACTCTTCCTTCAGAATTACCCCTACCCCATTACTCCTCCCATTCACACCATGGTAGAAGAGTTTGAAGCCACCTCCGATACTCCTGGCCTTACTCCCCTTCCACCTGGTCTCTTGCACACACAGTATGCCTACCTTTCTTCTTTCCATCATGTCAGCCAGCTCTCTCCCTTTACCAGTCATAGTAGAAACATTCAAAGTTCCAACTCTCACCTCCACATGCCTACCCTTCCTCCTCTCTAGCTGCCTCTGGACATGCTTTCCCCCTCTCCTTCTCCTTTGCCCAACAGTAGCATAGTTTCCACCGACACCCTGCTGGTTAACAGTACCGGTGGCAGTCGTTGGTAACCCGGGCCTCGACCGACCCGGTATGTAAGTCTTATTTATGATCCGCATATTTGATTTGGCAAAGATTTTACGCCGGATGCCCTTCCTGACGCAACCCTCCCCATTTGTCCGGGCTTGGGACCGGCACTAAGGATGCACTGGCTTGTGCATCCTCAGTGGCTGGGTTGTTCTAGCTGACCCAAATTGAGATGAGTTGCAAAAGTATACAGCTTAGGAACATCTTCTGCTGGAACACATACGTAATTTGTCTGCCAAGCGCACATCACTGTCATGTGACTCCCGACTCGACGTGACTCGACCACAAATTGCCTTCACATCACACTGTGAAAGGTTTCTCCATGGCTCCATGTCCTGTCCAATCCAGTTTCGGGAAAGCAAATCTGCTTCGATATGAACTTTTCCAGGATGGTATTTGATTTCAAACTCATATGTGGCGAGGGCAGCAAGCCACCTATGCCTTGTAGCATTAAGTTTCCCCGTTGTCAACATGTAGGTAAGCAGATTATTGTCCGTCATCACAGTGAATCTCACCCCGTATAGATAATCATGGAACTTATCCACCACTGCCCACTTAAGTGCCAAAAACGCAAGCTGGTGGATATGATACTTCTGCTCTGCAGCAATTCAAACCTCTGCTAGCAAATGCAAATGGCCTCAGACCTTCTGGATGTATCTGGTTTAAAACAGCCCCCAACCCCTGAAGGCTGGCATCAATATGTAACACATAGGGCTTGTTCAGGTCTGCAAAGGCCAATACAGGTGGATTGGTAAAGCACCTAATGATTTCATGAAAAGCTTTGGTACAAGCACCCATCCATTGCGAGCCAAACGGTTCAGACTCTTTGGAATAGTCATGATCTTCACAACACTATTTTCCTTTTCCGTGTTGGAGGATAGCCCTTAGTTAGGTCAGTCAATGGCTTTACAACCAAGGAACAATCGGCGACAAATCTGTGATAATAACCGCAGAAGCCTAGGAATGACCTCAACGACTTCAAATCAGTTGGCTGCAGCCACTTGGTGATAGCTTCCACCTTGGATAGGTCTGTGGCAATCCCGTCAGCAGACACATCATGACCCACATATTTTACCTCAGGCTGACAGAATTGGCACTTGTCGATGTAGACACCTTAAGGCCCACTTCCTCCAGGCGGGCTAACTCTTCAAGGAGTCTCTCCTCGTGTTCCTCCAAGGTCGCATCAAACACAATGAAGTCATCTAGATACACTAGGACCTGCAACAAATTCATGTCGTCTACGGCCTTCTCCATTAAGCGTTGGAATGTCACAGGAGCCCCCATCACTCCCTGCGTTATCCGCTCAAATTGGTAGAAGCCGAGAGGACATATAAAACCCATTTTCTCCTTGTCCTCCTCCACCATAGCTATTTGATAATAGCTACTACTACTACTACTACTACTACTTTCGGCTGCTCCCGTTAGGGGTCGCCACAGCGGATCATCCGTAATTTATGATCCGCATATTTGATTTGGCAAAGATTTTATGCCGGATGCCCTTCCTGACGCAACCCTCCCCATTTGTCCGGGCTTGGGACCGGCACTAAGGATGCACTGGCTTGTGCATCCTCAGTGGCTGGGTTTGATAATAGCTACTACGAAGGTCTAATATGGAGAACCAACGACTTCCAGACAGACAATCCAGTGCATCATCAATGCGTGTGGTGGTATACTGGTCAGGAATAGTCTTATTATTGAGAGACCGGTAGTTAATGCACATACCCACACTACCATTCTTCATTCTAGCAATCACTATAGGTGATGCGTATGGACTCTGGGACTCTTTATCACTCCTGCAGCTTGCAGGTCTTGGAGATGTCTACGGACATCCTCTATATCAGCAGGCGTTTAATGTCTGGATCTCTCCCAAAACAGTCAGGGGTCAGAGAAGTGAATATGGTGTTCCATCACCTTGGCTAGGCCAACTTCCCATTCATGGAGCGAGAACACCTTACGTCAGCTGCACAATTTTCTCCTAAGCCTCTCTTTCCATTCTGTCGGAATAGGGGAATCACCAAAATCAATTAGACTTGGGTCCATCTCCCCTGATGCCTCTTCTTTCACTGGAGGACTTGCCAAATCAGCTGTCTGTAATCTCCCTACAGGAGTGTCTTTAGGTATGGTAACCTCTCTTTTTGTCTCATTCTGTAGCAAGAGTCAAAAACATTTTAGCGCCAATAGCAATAACTGGAGCTACGACTGGTTGAACAATTACACTTTGAGGCAATGGCATTGTATCACTTACTTTCACTACCACTATGCCTTTAGGTGCTGGCTGGCAAAAATCCACATACGTAACACTGCACACAACGGCTTTCTTGTGGTGGGATGGTCACATGACCAGGGCCCATCCATTTCACCACACCGACAGCTTCATCTGGGTCCACTTCACTAAGGCTATGTGGGACAGACTCTCTCTTAGGCCCAATGCTACTGACCTTCAGAACACGAGCCAGATGATCGCTCTTTGAATGGCCACACAGAGCAGCAAGCCTGTGGAACAAGCTAGCATTAGTACCTAGAATCACTGGGACCTGATCTGGTGTATTAGGACCAGGGTAAATCAGTGCCAACACAGATAATGTCTCCGGTTTACCAACAAGTGCTTTGGGGAACTGTGCATCCACTACAGCATATCCTCGGTATGGGTAGCTCATGCCACTAAGACCCCAAATGGCTAAGTCTGACACTGGTTGAATGGGTACATGAGAGAAGTACTTGTCATCTCATCTCATTGGTCAACGTGAACTTATCACCCAATAAACCTACAGAAATCAAAAGACTTGGAACATTTCAAATGTCAACTTCAATACAGGCTTGAGAAAATAAATACGTTTTGGCATGGTACATTTTTACAACACGTTAGTCTGCACTTCACATTTCTATGATAAAGAAAAATAAATGAATCTTAGCACAGGACTACGTCTGTTTTAAGACAGCCCGCCCGGGCGGAGCAGTCTGTAAATCCAATGTCTATTGTTGACCCGCTGCACCTGCTACGTGCGGGACTCTCTCTTTCTCTCTCTCTCTCGCTCTCTCTCCCTCGCTCTCTCTCTCTCTCTCTCCCCACGATCAGTGTCTGTAACGGGACTCCCGGATAGGAAAACGACCGAGCGGACGGAGCCGTGACATAGGACACAGAGAGAGAGAGAGAGAGAGAGCGGGGGGGGGGGGGGCGTGAGAGAGCGGGGGAGAGACAGAGCGGTCAGAGAGGGAGAGGGGAGAGAGAGGGGTGTGTGACGTATGAGAGCGGTCGGGGGGGGAGGGGTGTGTGACGTATGAGAGCGGTCAGATTGAGCTGGTCCTTTTAAAGCCGTGTCGCTGCGGGACGAGTCACTGACAGAGACACGGACGCACCGGCAGGACTCAGGCAGACTCTCGCGCAGTGAACGCTGGTTTACCGGTGAACCCTTCTTACCGGGGACATCCTCCAGCTCAGGCCGTCGCACCGGACGACAGGATGTTGTGAGACGGGGGACGTCTGACTTTCGTCCTCTTGCACCGAATGTAATCCCGTCCCAGCCCGCCGCCCCGCGCTCCGCTCCGCTCCCCTGCGTGACCGAGGCTCCCATGCGATTCTTCAGACTCACATTCAAGTGCTTCGTGGATTGTTTTTGAAGGTCGCGGTCCCGGTCCACTGATTCCCTTTTTTATTTTCTCGTGAACGTGTCTCCCGTGTGTTAATGTCCACTTTGATTCGTGCTTGTGTGTTTTGTTATTTTTCTAAACATTGATTATCATCAGAAATCCAAGCCAAGGATTTTGGATTCTTGTGCGCGCGAAAGACTCCGCAGCGGTCCACAATCCAACGAAACCAGCGACCCTCAAACCGGTGCAGCTTTTTCAGAGACTTGGCACGAGAGGACGAGAGGGTCCACTAAGTGCAAAAAGACACGAATTGTCAGGAGAGTGTGGACAGACGGAGTCGGTGCTGTGGTGTTATTTGTTCTAGCTGGTAGTGGTCGGGGGTTCAGGAGGAGGCTCATGGAGAAGCAGGCGTACCCGGACCCCTCCGTGGTCCTGGTGGAGGAGAAGAAGGGACATCTCATCCCGAACGGGAACGGACACGCCAATGCGGCCGTCAACGGCAGCTTGATGTCGGTCCCGACGTGCACCGGCGGTGCGGGCGGCGCTGCCGCCGCGATGCCCCTGGCGGCGAAGGAGAAGGTGCTGGACTACCCGGAGAGGGAGACCTGGACCCGGCAGATGGACTTCATCATGTCCTGTGTGGGCTTTGCCGTGGGCTTGGGCAACGTGTGGCGGTTCCCGTACCTGTGCTATAAAAACGGCGGAGGTAAGTGTAGAAAACGAACGCACACCTGTAAAATCAGGACTGAGCAGGGGAGTCGGAGGTGGCGGCGCGTTTTGAACGACGACCTTTGACCGCCTCCAGACTCTGTACGATAAGTCACCGCTCAGGGGTCATGAGTAAGACTGGTGGCCGGGGAATGAGGGATGAAGACGAACCTCATTGATGTCCTGAACTAGCTCACGAGTCCCAAGTGGCTGTCAGCGCGGTCCCCGTCTCTGACCAGCCGCCATCCATCACTTGGTCCCAGTTTAGATCAGATTACACAGTTTATGACGGCTGTAATCCTCAGACTGAGCCCGGTGCGGGTCCTGCCAGCCCCGCCGCTGGTTTAAGACCTGCTCAGGCTGGATGGGGCGTGTTTTGTCTTTAAGGACCGGATCACACAGGTTACTGTAGTAACTGCTCTGCTCAACAGTCAACGCGGAGCGGGCTTAAACCCCTCGTGAAGGGAAACTACGTCACTCCGTTCAGTTAAACACTTTTCACGTTTCACGACGTCTGACGTATCGTCTGCGTCCTCGCGCCTCGAGGTGGGTGACGTCACCGCTTAGCAGCGACGCTGCTAGGTCTCCGCCCCGCCTCACGTTAAGAGACGCCGTGCGCACGTGGAGGGTCGCACCGCGCGTCTCTGCAGTGTGTGTGCGTGTGTGTGTGTGTGTGTGTGTGTTTAAATGGGGGGGGGGCAGTTACGGGGTTCATTTCTGCGTGCTGCGTGCACGAATCTATTTATTATTTATAAACACCTGAGACCGACAGGTAGTTATGTACGCGTGCGTGCGTGCGTGCGTGCGTGCGGCCTGGTCCGGGGTGAAGTCGGCAGCAGAATGTGGACGGATTTTGATGCATCGCTTAGATTGGTGCAGCAAATGTTTTTATTTGTGTGTTTGCCTGAAGCAGAGCGAAGGGTCCCGTCCCTGTGGTCAGCAACACACCCGTCATGCTGGGGACGACTTTCCTCCGCTGGGACGAGGCTGCAACACACATACGCACATACACACCTGCCTCTAACTACACAACACTGTCCATCTGACAGTCATTTCATGTCCCAGACAATCTTGTCTCTCATCCAGCTCAAAAGCACATCAGCAGCAGACACACTGGGAATTAATGACTCAATAACCATCATGTACAACCAGAACCAGAACCATGCTTATGGCCATGTAGGTTTGCACTACATGGAATGGGACTGATTTCGTGGCTCTCTCAACACAACAATCTTCACATATATACACAAGGACTGACTTATACAGGTGAAGTAAGAGGTGATAAAGTGTACTTAACATAGAATAACAACACTACAACACAACAACCTTCACATATATACACAAGGACTGACTTATACAGGTGAAGTAAGAGGTGATGATGTGTATTTAACATAGAATAACACTACAACACAACAACCTTCACATATATACACAAGGACTGACTTATACAGGTGAAGTAAGAGGTGATAAAGTGTACTTAACATAGAATAACAACACTACAACACAACAACCTTCACATATATACACAAGGACTGACTTATACAGGTGAAGTAAGAGGTGATAAAGTGTATTTAACATAGAATAACAACACTACAACACAACAACCTTCACATATATACACAAGGACTGACTCATACAGGTGAAGTAAGAGGTGATAAAGTGTATTTAACATAGAATAACAACACTACAACACAACAACCTTCACATATATACACAAGGACTGACTTATACAGGTGAAGTAAGAGGTGATAAAGTGTACTTAACATAGAATAACAACACTACAACACAACAACCTTCACATATATACACAAGGACTGACTCATACAGGTGAAGTAAGAGGTGATGATGTGTATTTAACATAGAATAACAACACTACAACACAACAACCTTCACATATATACACAAGGACTGACTTATACAGGTGAAGTAAGAGGTGATAAAGTGTATTTAACATAGAATAACAACACTACAACACAACCTTCACATATATACACTAGGACTGACTTATGCAGGTGAAGTAAGAGGTGATAAAGTGTATTTAACATAGAATAACAACACTACAACACAACAATCTTCACATATATACACAAGGACTGACTTATACAGGTGAAGTAAGAGGTGATAAAGTGTATTTAACATAGAATAACAACACCACAACACAACAACCTTCACATATATACACAAGGACTGACTTATACAGGCGAAGTAAGAGGTGATAAAGTGTATTTAACATAGAATAACAACACTACAACACAACAACCTTCACATATATACACAAGGACTGACTTATACAGGTGAAGTAAGAGGTGATAAAGTGTATTTAACATAGAATAACAACACTACAACACAACAACCTTCACATATATACACAAGGACTGACTTATACAGGTGAAGTAAGAGGTGATAAAGTGTATTTAACATAGAATAACAACACTACAACACAACAACCTTCACATATATACACAAGGACTGACTTATACAGGTGAAGTAAGAGGTGATAAAGTGTACTTAACATAGAATAACAACACTACAACACAACAACCTTCACATATATACACAAGGACTGACTTATACAGGTGAAGTAAGAGGTGATAAAGTGTATTTAACATAGAATAACAACACTACAACACAACAATCTTCACATATATACACAAGGACTGACTTATACAGGTGCAGTAAGAGGTGATAAAGTGTATTTAACATAGAATAACAACACTACAACACAACAACCTTCACATATATACACAAGGACTGACTTATACAGGTGAAGTAAGAGGTGATAAAGTGTACTTAACATAGAATAACAACACTACAACACAACAACCTTCACATATATACACAAGGACTGACTCATACAGGTGAAGTAAGAGGTGATAAAGTGTATTTAACATAGAATAACAACACTACAACACAACAACCTTCACATATATACACAAGGACTGACTTATACAGGTGAAGTAAGAGGTGATAAAGTGTATTTAACATAGAATAACAACACTACAACACAACAACCTTCACATATATACACAAGGACTGACTTATACAGGTGAAGTAAGAGGTGATAAAGTGTATTTAACATAGAATAACAACACTACAACACAACAATCTTCACATATATACACAAGGACTGACTTATAGAGGTGAAGTAAGAGGTGATAAAGTGTATTTAACATAGAATAACAACACTACAACACAACAACCTTCACATATATACACAAGGACTGACTTATACAGGTGCAGTAAGAGGTGATAAAGTGTATTTAACATAGAATAACAACACTACAACACAACAACCTTCACATATATACACAAGGACTGACTTATACAGGTGAAGTAAGAGGTGATAAAGTGTATTTAACATAGAATAACAACACTACAACACAACAACCTTCACATATATACACTAGGACTGACTTATACAGGTGAAGTAAGAGGTGATAAAGTGTATTTAACATAGAATAACAACACTACAACACAACAATCTTCACATATATACACAAGGACTGACTTATACAGGTGAAGTAAGAGGTGATAAAGTATATTTAACATAGAATAACAACACTACAACACAACAACCTTCACATATATACACAAGGACTGACTTATACAGGCGAAGTAAGAGGTGATAAAGTGTATTTAACATAGAATAACAACACTACAACACAACAACCTTCACATATATACACAAGGACTGACTTATACAGGTGAATTAAGAAGTGATAAAGTGTATTTAACATAGAATAACAACACTACAACACAACAACCTTCACATATATACACAAGGACTGACTTATACAGGTGCAGTAAGAGGTGATAAAGTGTATTTAACATAGAATAACAACACTACAACACAACAACCTTCACATATATACACAAGGACTGACTTATACAGGTGCAGTAAGAGGTGATAAAGTGTATTTAACATAGAATAACAACACTACAACACAACAACCTTCACATATATACACAAGGACTGACTTATACAGGTGAAGTAAGAGGTGATAAAGTGTATTTAACATAGAATAACAACACTACAACACAACAACCTTCACATATATACACAAGGACTGACTTATACAGGTGCAGTAAGAGGTGATAAAGTGTATTTAACATAGAATAACAACACTACAACACAACAACCTTCACATATATACACAAGGACTGACTTATACAGGTGAAGTAAGAGGTGATAAAGTGTATTTAACATAGAACAACAACACTACAACACAACAACCTTCACATATATACACAAGGACTGACTCATACAGGTGAAGTAAGAGGTGATAAAGTGTACTTAACATAGAATAACAACACTACAACACAACAACCTTCACATATATACACAAGGACTGACTCATACAGGTGCAGTAAGAGGTGATGAGGTGTATTTAACATAGAATAACAACACTACAACACAACAACCTTCACATATATACACAAGGACTGACTTATACAGGTGCAGTAAGAGGTGATGAGGTGCAGTGGTACAGAGAATATATCAGAGATGCAGAAATTCATGTTAGCAGCCTACTGACATAGTACATGCCTGAGGTAGATGGACATGACAGAGTGTACCAGTATACGTACCATGTACAGTACAGTATATACAACATGTACAGTACAGTAGATACAACATTTACAGTACAGTATATACAACATGTACAGTACAGTATATACAACATGTACAGTACAGTATATACTACATGTACAGTAGAGTATATACTACATGTACAGTACAGTATATACATCATGTACAGTACAGTATATACTACATGTACAGTAGAGTATATACTACATGTACAGTACAGTATATACTACATGGTGGGTATTTGACAGCGTTAAGTGTTCATCTGAATGACAGCCTGTGGAAAGAAGCGGTTTTTATATCTGGTTGTTTGGGGTACAGTGCTCTGTAGCGCCTCCTAGAGGGGAGGAGTTGGAACAGGCTGTGACCAGGGTGTGATGGGTCTACAGTGATGTTGCCTGCCCGTTTCCTGAGTCTGGAGGTGTGTAAGTCCTGAATGGAGGACAGGTTGGTTGGCACCAGTGGTTTTCTCTACAGACCTAACTGTCCATTGTAGTCTGTCCCCGTCCTGTTCGGTGGCCGATCCAAACCGGACAGTGATGGACGTGCAGAGGACAGACTGGACTATTGCAGTGTAGACCTGAATCAGCAGTTCCTGAGACAGGTTGAACTTCCTGAGCTGGTGGAGAAAGTCCATCCTCTGCTGGGTCTGTTTGAGGATTGTGTCTATGTTGGATGCCCACCTTAGGTCCTGGGAGATGGTGGAACCCAGAAATCTGGAGGGTTTCCCCGTAGACACCGTGCTGTTCAGTATGGTGGGGGGGGGGCAGTGTTGGGGACTCCTCCTGAAGTCCACTGTCATCTCCACTGTTTTGAGCGTGTTCAGCTCCAGGTTGTTATGGCCGCACCAGAGGACCAGCTGATCAACCTCCTGTCTATATGCAGACTCGTAGAACTGGACTCAGGTAAAGATCAGGGCTGTGTACTGGTGAGAACCTGGTGATACGATACGTATCATGATACAGGGGTCATGATTCGATATATGGTGATATATTGTGATGCTGTAAGCAAGGTGATATGTGGTGATACTGTAAGCAAGGTGATATGTGGTGATACTGTAAGCAAGGTGATATGTTGTGGTTTCATAGGCCTGTGTTCTTTGTGCTTATGCTACTTCCCGTCTCAGTTTACGTTGTTGGAGTG